>NC_142108.1:19127500-19427500 GCF_056152115.1 Neolamprologus brichardi
ACTTTTTCTATCAACCATGAGTAGGACACGATACCTATCAAAGGAAGCAAAAGCGACATCCTTTTACTGCTTTTGGTTGTGCAATTGAGGCTTGAATTTTCTGAGAGATTTTCCACCCTGTGGTTGACAGAACCACCTCCTGACAGAACTGCAGTAACCAGTTCTTTTCTGCATTTTAACCCTTTATTTGACAGCAGTGGACAGTGACTGCAAAAGACTAGAAAGATAATGACAGGGACCCTAACTGCTTCAAATGACCCCATAGGGAACCACGAAATGCTGAAAATATTATTAAAATGTTATTATTCTACAGCCATGGCATTGTGAAGTACGTGCAGAAATGTCAAAGCAATAGACGTGTATTTGCACTGTCAAAACAAGAAAAGATGACATTTGCATGTAAGGATACAAGCAACATTGTCATTAAACAGCAGGTCTGGATTTGCCCGTTGTAGCATTGCTTATATGCAAAAAAAATTTCACATTTTTTTTTTCTCTTGTGGGCACATAAAATCAAATTTGCACTTATTGCAACTTCAAAGTCAAGCATTTTGCCACCGAACTGTAATCAGTACAACATCCTGTTCTATTTTCAGCAAAGTAAAACTTAAAGACTGGGTCTTAAAATATGGTAAATGGACTGATTCTTATATAGCGCTTTTCTACTCTCTCGGAGTACTCAAAGCGCTCTATACAACATGCCACATTCACCCAATCACACCCATTCTCACAAGCACTTTATCTATACTTTAGTGCTATCTAACTACATTCACACACATTCATACTCCGACGGACGCATCGGAGAGCAACTTGGGGTTAGTATCTTGCCCAAGGATACTTGACATGCAGACTGGAGGAGCCAAGGATCGAACCACCAACCTTCCGATCAGTAGGTGACCTGCTCTACCTCCTGAGCTACAGCCACCCCAATCGTAAAATATTGTTACGTTGTCAGGATTAGTACGTGAATGATATTATTGCACTGTTTTGCTCCTCTGCCATTAAGCTATATGTGTCAGGCTGTGTGCATCTGATGAGATTTTCCACCTTTAGGAACACCAGCTTGTCCTGCATCTTCCTCAGACCTCATCAAGTCTCAATCCCAAAGACAATTAGGACAATCCAATAAGCTCCGCTGTAATGCCGTCCTTATGCCTGGCCCTGCGGCTGTCTCTGTGTGGCTACGCTGCCATGGCTCAGTTCAGCCACGTAAACAAAATATTCTCAAGCAGAGACACAGTAAATTGATAAATTAAGCTAAGCTTTAGAGAGGGGAAATGAGAGCTACCCCAGTATCTGTGTGGAATATGGGATGAAGTTTCAGGGATATTCTGGGCAGACACCAATAATACTTCCCCAGCTGTTACAGTGACCACAGGGCTTTATATAAATCAAGGGACTGTCGTACAATTTATGCAGCGAGAGCCGAATAGAGCGCTCAAGGCATCCCTGTGACCGTCCACACCAAACCATAGGGATCAGATTACCAAAACTAGTATTCCTTCACTTCCAACTAAGGCTATTACCCATGTGAGCCATGCCAGTTGGTGTGCCCTTGAGTGAGACAGCGCCCCAGTAAGCACATGTCGATCTGGGGATTACATTCAGGGGTTTAGGAGGGGAAAGGAGGCCGTAATCTGAAACTGTTGTGTCTTGTTGCTGTGCACTTTTCTTAATGCCATGCTATCATGCAGCATACGTTGGTGTTGTATGACTGGGGCCCTGCAGGAAGTTCAGCTATTTTGGTCTTACCATATGAGTATTGCCTCATGTTTTGTTTCTTGATAATTTCATTGCAGTGTTTTTTTAGTAGCACAACAGATGCTAAGGGTTTCGGTTTTACCCTTTCAGCAGATCCAACAGGCTTATTAGCTCTTAGCGTTTTGTTTTGTTGCTCAGAGATTAGATTATTCATGCCATTTTTATTCTTTTTTTTTATCTAGCCACTCTGCTTACCAGCACCCAAACACTCACTCAACATATATAAATTGTTTATCGTAATTTTGTTGTATAGAGCCAGGCTAGCAGTTTTATATTCTTCCCAGTCTTTATGCTAAGCTAAGCTAAGCTACCTAGAAACTGGCTCTAACGCTAACATATTTCACTGACAGATAAATAAGAGAAAGAGATGATAATCTTCTCGTCGTGCATCATTCCTAAAGCTATAGATAACAATAATAACTCTGTTCTCACCTAATCTTTTTTTATAGACAGAGAAACATGCAAAGAAACAGGTTTTAAAAATGGCATGAGCACTTGCACTTGGACCCTTGCCACTTTCATATTATAATTTTGGTTTAACCTCCACATCTCCGGTTTCGATGATCTCGCTAAAACCCTGTGTCTGTTCAACCTGCCTGATTGGTCGTGTGTGCGTTTTTGCTAATGTTAGAAATGACAAAGTTAGAATAATGGGGATAGGTTAATTGATTAATCCAAATTGCCCATAGGTGTGAATGCGGGAGTGAATGTGAGAGCGAATGGTTGTCTGTCTCTGTGTGTTAGCCCTGCGACAGACTGGCGACCTGTCCAGGGTGTACCCCGCCTCTCGCCCTATACAGCTGGGATAGGCTCCAGCACCCCCTGCGACCCTGAAAAGGGTAAGCGGAAGCGAATGGATGGATGGACAGAATAATGGCAACAACCAGAAATAGTTTCAAACTTCAAGAGTTAGGGTCATACATTTTTACACACACTCCAATCAGCTACCTCTTCCCTCTTCATCCACCCACTTTCCTGCCTGCTACACATCCATTCATGCTTTCATTGATCCTCTCACATCCCCCTCCATTCTCACTTCCTCCTCTGGCGTCTCTCACTAATGGCAGATGAAGCGTGCGTTGAGAAAATAGCCCTTCACAGGGGCTCTGTGGACGCAGTCCTTTTCCAGTGCTGGTATACTGCTATGGAGAAACTAAGGGATTAAACTTTAATCTCCATCATCTGCAGTATGATGCTTGCTGACGTCGACTGACCAAGTTAACCATGTTAAGATTAAGCTTTTCCCCCTCGTGCTGAACGGCGGTCCCATATCACCAGTCACTGAACAAATATTGTTGATTACATCCATGTTCAAGTGAAAAAAAAAAACCAGCTCAGTCAAAATCACGCTCCAGTTGGCGTGATGACGAGAAATCATGATTCACGCAGGTCGAGCGCTGCGCTCTTTGAACAGATATCGATATGCTTGTGTTGTGTGTGTTTGCCACGCCGGGATAAGATTGTGGGGTGGAAAAAAACCTGGAGTTTATCCTTGTATTGCCACGCCATTATGTAGCACTAATTAAAAAATAAAACATGCCTGCTCTTGCCCTTCTGCTATTAGACCCTGTTTAGCCTACAGGTTTGCTTTGAACCGCTCCCTCATTACAGCGCCTCAAAGAAATATCATACAATAGTGAGTTGAAAAGGGCAATGCTTGAATGGAGTCTGAAAGGGGAGGCTGTACTTGGCCTTCAAGTATACATTCCTTCAGCTCAGTGCTTCCTCTGTGGTCCCCCCTCTTCTGGCCCACCTCCCCCCTCCCACTCAATTCTCAGTTCCCACAGGGGACGCAGCCAAAGCAAACTCCTCAGAGGAAGTCTCCCTCTCCTTCCAGTGTGAGAGAAATGGGGATGGATGTCCTATCTGGGCCTGCGAGGCAATAGGATGTATAAGGGGGGGGTGTTTTGACTCCATGACCATGCTATGTCTATGATGTGGCGATGAGTAAAGCCCGTGTGGCTGCTCTCCTGTGAGGTCAGTGTCATATTTAGCCAGTAGGTCCCTTGTGGTGTCTGGGAGTGTCTGTTTTCTGGCTCTATTATGTCTAGTGCTCGTAGCCTTCCTGGAGCTGCAAACCTCAGGGTAGAAATAGTACCAGACAGGCAGACATCCTTTGTCAGGAAAACAACAGTCACGGCAGTAATTACAGAGTCTTATTACACCAGGGCAGCAGTTCTTAGAACACCACCAGCCTTGAGTCAGGCAGGTGAGGGGTCGAGTCACCACTGCTAAACACAGACAGGAGGTTAGTCTAGGTTAAAAGAACTACCTTACAGTAGCAAATCCAACCAGCGGGCTTGTAAATGGGTGTGTGTGTATGTACCGTGGTGACTGGTTAGACGGGTAGAGACATTTGTAAGGCAAGCAGACTGGAGGGGAGTGTCCAGACAAACATGTCATGTACACCTCATAAAGCTTACAAATGTAGGCTCAAATCAAACCGGGAAGGTCTAGAAAATGTCAAAGAGTCACAGATTCCAGCCATAATTTCCTCACGTCCTCATTTCATTATTTTTACATTGCAAATTTAGTCTCAAAAGGTCAAAGTTCCACCAATGTACAGCCATATAAAGGGACAGAAGTGGAGATCAAAGGCTTAAACAACCTAAATGATTCACTAGAACAATTGAGAACTACTCACTTGTGACGGTAAGCAGTTTCCTAATAGGTGAAACTGTAAATTAACCCAATTCAAACGTGGTATCTATAGTTCAGGTATGCAGTGCCAGACCTGACTTAACACCTCCACCCCTAACCGCACTTTATCACACACACTCACTCCATACCCTCCCACATGCACATATGCGTGTCTACACCCGCAGCCACCCACTTCCCCACATGTCCCAACACCCACTCATAGCAGTGTGAGCGCACACACGCTCGCTCACGCAGAGTCTGGCTTCGTGCTGCAAATCTGTGAGACGTGATTCATTACCGGCTGGGCTTCCTACTAAATGAAGTTTATTGTTAATATCCGTCTCCAGGTGATCACAGCAATTGGTGATTAAAGGTTGCACAACTACACCAAAGGGAGTATTTTCTCATTGAGGATTTTGAAGGTAAACAGAGTAATCGTTTGTCTCGAATCGCACGCGCAGACAAGGAGATGGGAGTGTTTGCCATTCCTGGAGGCAGGATGTCATAGTAGTGAGTAAGAGAACGACCCGGCAGGTCTGTGCTGGCCTCTGTGCCTGCCTAGGTAAACATATCCTCTGTCTGACAAGTGCAGACCTGGTTGAGGATGTTCGCTATCACAGCACATGGATCTGCAACTTGCCACACACACACGCATACGACATAGATAAAGGGGGGGAAAAGCTTGTGAGATTCAGTGTTTTGTGGCACTTAACAAGGCAGATGCTTCTTCCCTCCTCAGGTTTTCAGCTCGCCCTCAAACAGCACATGACTCGGCAGCTCTGTGTTAAAGTGCAGCCGTTTTAGAACACTTCTACTCGATCGCCTGTCAGATCTGAGTGCAATTACTTTAATTTGTCTTCCTCTCTGTCTGCCTCTGTCTCTGGATTGCAATATTTCTGTGGTTCGAGGAGTCGATCTTCTCCACCTGACGGCGCCTCTCCTGCCTGGCAGGGAGCAATGTAGCCTTACTGGCTGCCAGCCAGACCAGCTTGAGTGTCTGCTAAGCTCAAAGCCCTGCTCTCACACACACACGCACACACACAAACATGCAGACATGCCAGGCTCTGTTGCTGAACGCTTGCACAGATGCATCGTCTATCCTCCTCGCCTCTCTGAGACTTCTCTGCAATATTTTCTCATTCTGTGACCTTCTGCTCTTTTACTGTAAAACATCTCTACATGTGCTGACAAATTGACGAGTTGCTCATGAATAATGCCATTTACAGTCATACTGTAGCATTTTTAGAAATTGTGTGGTTTTTCTCAGCTGTCTATGATGTGCCGTATCTCCGCCTGGATCGTGATGATTAATCGTTTACTCCCCTTTTCTCCCTTGTCAGTCTCCCAGCCCCATCCGAGCCAAGAGGTCCAAATTCGACAAATTGCAGTCAGCTGACAAAGACAGGAAACCCGATTGGCTCCAGTCACTGTCAAAGTCTGCACACAAGGTTTGTACACTATATGTCTGCGTAACTTATGTGTAATTTAAAAGATTAAAGATCTAAGGAGTGACTTTAAAGCATGGCCTCTCTTCATCTGGATTCTTTGAATAAAGAGGGGCCTTTGAATGAACTCATCATGGCTGATTCAATGTTCTAGCAGCAGTTTTCTGAGTTTATCCAAGCTTGTTGTGTTGTTGTGTTGCTTCAGGATCTGAAACAGGTCCAACTAAAACAGAGGCCCTCTGCTTTCCGCCCCTGGTCTCCTAAGCCAGCAGAAAAAGAGAAACCGGCCAAGAATGAGGTGGAGAGGTGAGCCTTCCAAACAAAAGATGTCACAGTTTTGGTTTTAAGTACAGCTTAAAACTGTTTACAGTTCCTCTTTAATCAAGCCCTTTTTTTTAGCATTTAAATGCTTTAAGTCTAGCTGTGTTTATTATCCTCACAGGTCGTGCTCGAGGAATCAGGAGACACACAATTTGGCATTTGCCCACCTGGCCCCTGCGGTCCATCCCAAGGACAGCAACACTCCTGACAGGGGGACAGCTGCCATTTCCGTGCAGGAGCTGCATAATGGTGACGCACAGCCTACAACAAAGCCGGCCCACTCCAGCAACACCAACCGAGCCGAAGACATGGACACAGATGGAGAGATTGATGTGGATGACTGTGATGATGGTGAGTACCACCCACCATCTTTTCTGTTTTTTTTTGAAGTGTAATCACAAAAATAAACTGTAGTTGAGGTTTAGAAAAAACGTATATAGGGCACAGACTCTTCGATTCCAACTTTTATTGCACAGTAAAGGAGCAGGCTTGTTTACGGTGATTCCTGTGCAGCTGCGCCACCTGGTGTCAAGGGGGGAAAGTACAAGAGGAATAATAGCTTTCTATTCATGTAGCAAACATTGCATATATTTATAGCAAATAATTAAAGATGCAAAGCAAAAAGAACAAGTGAACATCAATGATCTTCTGCTTTTTGTAACGCTTGTCTTCTCTGTTAGTGTATATTTGCAGCATCTCAATTTTATATTGAGTCTTTGAGAATTACAACACTAATATTGTTGGGGTTTAATCACGATCTTAATAATAGAAAACCTCTCTCTGTCCTCAGGTCCAGTGCAGTCTTCCTCCCTGGCTTCACCTCCGTCTGCCTGCACCAGTGTGTCTCAGACTCTGACTCCTCAGAGCATGGCTCGGGCTCAGGAGAGGCCTTCCTGGCTGCCAGGGACTGTTTGCCCAGAGATGGACACCATGAGACAGATGCTGTATGCTGGTCTTGACACCAAGGAGGCGCGGGAAAAACTCCTGCAGGAGATTGTCAGGATGAGAGTGAAGCAGGAGGAGAAGCTGGCAGCTGCTCTTCAAGCTAAACGCAGCCTTCAGCAGGTAACCCATGAGACCAATCTCACCAAAACTAAATGACATTAAAGCTTCACTGGATTTCATTTTTACAACTCTGATGACTCGAATGTTTTTGCAGGAGCTGGAGTTTGTGAGAGTGGCTAAGAAGGGGCGTCTTCGCGAGGCCATCGAGGCCAAGCGCAACCTGCGAAAGGAGATCGAACGCCTTCGCGTGGACTGGGAGAGGAAGATGAGGGATGCGGAGGAGTCTTGTGGGCGGCTGAAGAGAGAGCTGGAGAGAGAGAGACAGCAGCGAGTTTGCGATAAAGGCTGCGAAGCCGAACGCCTCCGGGTCAAATACTCTACTCAGGTGAGATGCCCCCAAGACGACCATAACCAGCGAGAGCACTAGAAAATATTGTGCACTCGGTTGTGGTTATTGATCCCATTCCTTGGCTGCCGTTCATTTAATCTTGCTGCTTCCTGTGTTGCACAGATTGAAGAGCTTCATGTGCAGCTGCAACAGGCAGAAGCCGATCGTGAGCAGCTGAGACGGGAGCTGCAGCAGGAGAGAGAAGCTCGACAGAGCCTGGAAAGCGTCGTCAAAGACCTGCAAACCCAGCTGGCCCTGCAGGCCGGCGGCATCCTTCCTGGAGAATGCAAGGACACGAGCACAGAGGCGCACAGACAGACCGCACAACCCACCAACGGATCCTAAAGTTGCACATTTAAAACGAGACAGAAAGATTCAGTAAAAGGAGCATGTTTAAGGGGGAGAAAAAAACGAAGAGTGTTTTTGGTAGGGGGGAAAAAATTAGTCATATACATTATGAGACAGTATACGTCATTATTATTATGACATTATGAATTTTATCAAACGAACTGGAAAGCAGCACGATGTCCGAGCATGTAATAGAGCGTGAAACTGCGAGAGACTTTCTTCAGCGATGGAAAACCACATCTTTCCGGTGACGTCAGAGGCTGCGGTCAGACACCCGACGCCGTGCAAGGATTTCATTTCAGTATAAGCTATTCTAAGATGTGCAAATATAGCTACATAACACTACTTGAATATGAAGGGAAGAAACACGTTGCGCCTGGTGAGCAGTTGATGAAACTCTTGTTGCCACAATATACTGGTACACACAAAGGTGTCATTGCAGACCACTGGAAACAAGAGACACGAGTTTACCACTATTTACTTTTAATATCCGCTTGCTTTTTATAACTGTGTAGAGGATGTCCTTTTTAAGAAATTCCTGCTTACGCAGCACTGTTATTCCACAAGCAACAAAAAAAAAGGAAAAAAAAGAAAAACATTCATATATAAACATGTACGCATGTAAACCAGCTTATCTACCTTTTGTATTTTATAAGCCTGAAGTATTGGAGGTTCTGTGGGCTGCCTTCAGGTCCACCACTGTTTTATTCTTAGATATTTTATGGAAGTATTACGTTTTTTGTTTTGTTTTTTTGTTGTTGCTGTTATCCAGTAATGTTTTTGGCTAAATAAACAATAAGTTAGATGAAACTTGCCCAGATTAGTCTAGTTAAATCTATAAACACTCCTAAAAGAGAGGAAGAAAAAAAATACTCTCAGTAGTTTCTGTTTATGCTAAAATGCGGTACTTCTGATTTTCTATGGAGTATTATAAAATAATTTATATTTTAGCGATAATTTGCTGCCTATCGATAACACACATTCATTTTTCGTCACTGGCTTTAGGGCTCTAAAATCAACAGTTGCTGTTTATATGAACAACATTTCTACATATATACAGAAGTATGGAGATATATTTTTTTACTTTAAGAAAAAGGAATTGCACTTTTTAAAGAAAGAACCTTGCATTGTGCATCGTATTCCCTGTTACATTTTTCAAATAACAAGTTAAACATGGACTTTAAATTTAAATACTTTCCCTCAGTATCCCCTGATGTAAATACAATTATAATGTAAATAAGATATCGGTATGGTATGGTATGGTATGTTTGCTTGCTCCAGACTTAAATTGATTGATTATGAATATTATTTTTTGCTCTTACTTGAAACCAAAAATAGACTATATTTGGATTTGTAAACTGCAGTTTCTTTGTTGCTGATCCCTGAGCATCATTGCAATCACGGGGCATTCACCAGAACAGACGGACTCTTTTTATTTTAAACCACTCTTTTTGTTTTGTGAATTTCTGTAGTTTTGTGGGTTTGACCCATGGACAGAATATTACCATTTCTCTGTTGATTGTTGATCTTTTTTCTAAAAAGCGCTTTGCTATTCGATTATATACATATATATATATATATATATATATATAATATTACATTACAGACCAAAAAACTGAAAAATGGATTTTAATTCTTTGCACCTCCAGCTCCGTCATCAGGTAGAGTAGAAATGACACCTTCTCCTGGTTTAAACTTTAGGTGGTCTCATATGTTTTAGAGAAGAAAACACTTTTATGTCTTATTATAATGATACCCTCGCTCAGTATTTGTTGGGTACAGTGTAATAGCACTCTCCATTTTGTTAGCTGATAATGTTGTAGTTTTGGTTTGGAACTGGGGTTTCCTTCGCCTCTTGTTTCAATCTTTCCTTTTTCCTTCGGATGACTTGTATAATACCCATTAAAATCTAAATCAATCCTTCTTCTGAGAACTTTGTTTTTTCTCACCGTTAAAGATTTGTGTGTTGTTGTGTGTGGTTTTACTTTTAGCCACTTTGGGAACCTTTGTCCGTCCGTCTGCAGCGTCCACATATTTGTTCCAGACTGAAAATAAATTTACAGAGATTATTGTGTTTCCCAGAGGATGAAGATAATGACTAGAAGCCATTAGCCTTGCTCTGCTCTGTGGAAGGTTTTTTTTTTCCAGCAAATAGCAGCAAAACTGAAGTAATTCCCATCAGCCTCACACATAAAAGTTACGTGCATGTAAGAGTTTTATGGTAAAAATCTAACATTTAAAAAATTAAAGTAAAGTGCACGCTGTCACTGTACATTCAGTACACCTGTTCAGCTCTTCATTTATACCACTATCTAATCAGCTACTCAACCTAATGCATTTCAGCATGTAGATGTGGTCAATTTGACCTGCTGATGTTAAAATGAAGCATCGGGATGGGGAAGAAAGGCGATTTAACTGATTTCAAACATGGCCAGACATGCTGGTCTAAGTATTTCAGAAGCTGACGAACTACTGGGATTTTCCATCCTTAGCCATCTCTAGGGTTTACAGAGAATGGAAAAAGAAACAATATCCAGGGAGCAGCAGTTCTCTGGGAGAAAACGCTTTGTTGATGCCTGAGGTTAGAGGGGAATGGCCGACTGTTTCTAAGTGCTCTTGTTACAAGCAAGGTATGAAAGAGAGCATCTCTGAATGCACAGCACGTTGAAACGTGAAGCAGATGTGCTACATCAGCAGAAGGCCGCACTGGTTGCTACTCCTGTCAGCTAAAAATGGGATACTGAGGCTATAACTTAAACATCCTCAGAGTGGAAAAATGTCGCCTGGTCTGACGACTCCTGATTTCTTGTTTAACTGATTTCTTGATCATAACAGTGAGTTCACCGTACTCAAATGTCCTCCACAATCACCAGAACCTAATCTAATAGAGCCCCTTTGGGATGTGGTAGAAGGGGAGATTCATATGATGAATGTTTCCAGCACCTTGTTAAATCTGTGCAATGAAGGCAGTTTCTCAAGGAAAAAGGTGGTCCAGCTTGGAACTAGTGAGGTGTACCTACCAAAGTGCCCACTGAACGTAGAAAAATCATAAATGCATAAAACTCCCTTTAGTCCACAGATGTACAACATAATCATAGAGCCTGAGAGTTACAACACTTTGTAAATATGGAGGCGCATGAGAAGACAACATCTTTCAAGAGTCCATGGGTGAAGAAGAGAATGCGTGGTCGTGAATCAAGGGGGAGACAACAGAATAAAGGAGGATGGCAAAAGCATACGCTGTAGTTCTTCCCCCATTGGCGTGCTTTTTGTCCCGCTCACGTAACATGCAAATGAAAGGAGTTCTTTTGCCATACAAAGTAGAATGTAAAACCCAGTAAAATAAACACCTGAAGAGTATCCACCCTGATACACCACAGCAGTACAGAAGCCATTCATTGACACAAAGCTTTTATTTTGACTCAAATGTGTTTCCCTGCACGTGCGTTTTGGGAAATGTATCTTCCATAGTGCAACCTTAAAAAAAGTTTCAAAAATACTCAGAAGCAATTGAGAAAACGTGAAAATGTCCACGTTTCCTTTCACAGCTTTTCTCAGTTGCTTTAGAATATTTCTCAACACAGTTTCGATGTTCCCCGAAGTGTTGATGCATTTCCCAAAGCAGCTCATGCGTTTAGCAAAACACCACAGTTCTGCTGGATGCATGAGCTTTTTCTAATGTCACTGAATGAGTTATTGCCAGGTTACTTTGACATTGTGTAAGCACGAGTGGTCAAAATATTTAGCCATTTTCTCAGAATGAAAGCCTGCTGTTCCAGACTGTCTTTCTGTGGCTGACTAACTGCTATTGTGTGGTTTCACGTTCAATTATTCTATTAACATTTTATGACAAGTGCAAATAAACTATTTTATTTGTCCTGCAATGATCTCACAAAACTTTTACACTGCACAGAACATTACCATGGAGATCATCAATACCAAGAATATGAACTGTGGCAAGAAAACAGTGCAGTGCTGCAACACTGAACAGCCTGTTGCTTCTGTCCCTTTGGACACCAGTTCTTACTGGTGTCCAAAAGGATGCCTGATTCTCTCCCTTGCAATGCAGCAAAGCCAGAACCACAATGTGCACCACATCCACCCTCTGCATTCTACACCTACACACATCCTTACATCTCTTCTTCTTCCAAGGCAGAATTGTTGCCTCCAGGAATGTTTATCTAAGGAGGCTCCTACATGTTTATTTGTACTTTGAGTTTTTTTTTTTTTTAAAAGAAGCTCAAAGACACAACCAATAACTGTAAACCAATTGTAGACATTTGTATTTAAGCTTCTGAAACATTTGCAGATAGCTAGACCCTTTCTCTTGTGTACAAGTAAAAATATTGTGGAAAAATTTCACATACTGGTTTGACAGCTTCACCTGCCATTCGAGAAGCATCTGGTCTATGTCAGACTTTTGCCTCTAGGGGGAAATCACTGCACACAGTATGACGATACTTCAAGCTTCTTAAAACCTTAATGGCTCTAGTGGTAAAGCCTAATACTGTGTGTCATAAACATGGTTATGAAATCTACTTTAATGTCCATATTCTGTAATAGCTTTGACTCTCATAGGTATGGTTAAAATATAATGTGCAGCCACTGTGTCCCACTGTCTTCCTTCAGAGGCTTACTGGAAAATCCCCCTATGAAAGCAAGGCTGAAGCCTCACTCTGGGATTACAGCTTCAGGAAGATTTACTGACACAAACAAGGTGCACACTTCTTCCAATCTGAGAGCCCTCTCTGCATGAAAACATTCATAGAAGAACACTTGATGGTCACTACACTGGAAACCTGGACAAACAATGTCAAGGAATGAGCTTCCAGGGTGGGAATGTTGGTCCTTGCTCCCATGTAGGAATGCTTTAACTACAAGATGAGAATATGCTGACCCGCGTTACAAAGAAATCTGTCTGAAGAGCCCAGCAGAGTGGGGAGGAAGAAGGTGGGTTCTCGTGGTGTGGATGGGCCAGGAGAGCCGGACCCAAATGTACAACTCAGGGATGAACAGCAGCTCTGCGATGGCACCACAGTCTCCTGGACACAGTGGAACTCCACCACTGTCCTGTCTGTCTCCTAAGAAGACCACCTTTCAGTCCTTGGGATCTCTGTCATCAGGAGTGTTTTCAACGTCTCCGGCTAAAGCCTCCACTCATCAGGCAAACCCCGGCTCCAGCCGACTGAATTCCCCCACTCCATCTATTATGAGCTCCCCAAAACTTTGGCAGAAAGCATCCGTTTCTCGACTCGCAGAGGAATTCTTCTGGATTGGTGGAAGTGTGGTTGCACAGCCTAAATGGAGACTGGGTCAGATAGGTAATATTAAGTCAACTGATCACTAAATAATACTTAAATAATCACAGAAGCTCAGCAGCTTGTTTAGCAGAGGTGCTTGCTGTCTGCACCACACTGAGAGGGAAGAGGGAAAAGTTTTACTGGACATTTTTATTCCGGGTGTTGTAAATTTAAAACATTTGCTGTGACGTGTTGTCGCGAATGGCCTTCAAAACAAGGCGCTCGCACGTATTACAAATTAGGGAAGCAGTGAAGCAGATAATGGGCATATGGACAGTAGACAATCCTTTAGGATTAGCCTGAATGGTGTGCCAGGTTGCGTCACATGCACCTGAGCTTCAGATTACAAACAAAGGTTACTTGCACACAACACATAAACCGGTGACCTGATAATGACTTCATTGTTAGGAGAAAAAACTGGTTCTGTTAAACGCTTTCCCAGTATACTTACTGTGGGCGCACACACCATTAAAGATTTCATGGAAAGTCACTGAAGGAAAGTCAGAAGAGACACTGTAGAGCACTGTGACGCATCTGACTGTAGGCACAGGTGTTTCTTTTTAGACAATAAGTAGTTTGTGTATTTTCATGGTGTAACTCAGCCTGTAATCTCACAAAGTAATGCTTGATAGTAAACCTCTAATCATCCCTTTGAGCTCTCATGATACTTCCCAACACAAAATAATGTGGTGTAGGATTTCATAAGTTACAAACATTCTCAGTCAATGACAACAGTAAGGCTCTTTTGACTTGGTGGTGGTGTAAGTAAGGCACCAACATGATATTTTTACTCATAACCTCAGCATGCACGGTCCCAACATAGCAAGATTTTATATTAAATTGAACATTTGATATCTTTGGGCACCCTGTGGTGTTGTCCATAAATTAATCGCAGTGGATTTCTGACGATCTTGACTAAAGAAACCTTTGATAAATTTGTTTCTTGTGTTGTCCTGTAGTGGAGAGGTGTATGTGCACCATGCAAACTGGCACTCAGTTAACCAAAATGAAGGGGAAGAAGAAAGGACTGGTGCGATTCTTTTACCTGGACGAGCACAAGTCCTGCATCCGCTGGCGACCCTCCAGAAAACATGACAAGGCCAAAAGTGAGTGACCACCTTGCACCACACGGAAATCACACAGAACTTTTGGTGTGGACGAATTGAATTCAGCTCAAATTTCATATTTGTATTTACTGATTATGATGTCTTAAAGAAACCACATTTTAGGCGTGGCCCTTCAGCTGAGGAAAAGCCACAAAAAGCTGTTTTGATGAATATTTGGTTTGGACCATCAGTTATAACTCCTGTTAGTTCGGCAAAGTTTCTTTTGGTTGATGGCAAATTTACCAGAAGAGTTGGATTTCTGCTCTTTAAAAAGCTGACATATTTTACATCTGATAAACTGTTCTATTGTTAGGCGTTGGGACATTCACTGGTGTCCTCATCCTGTAGGTATAACGTATTTCCATGTATGTTTGCACATGGTTCAATAAATCATTTTCCTGGCAAGATTTATAATGAAATGGAGGTTTTTGCACAATACTGCATATTATTGTTGATAATTTATTTATTTTCAATGCTGCAGAGACATGAATGACCTCTCTGTTTTTGTGTTTCAGTAACTATTGATTCCATTCATGAGGTGTGTGAGGGGAAAAAGTCAGAGGTCTTCAGGCGTTACGCAGACAACCGTTTCGACCCAAACTGCTGCTTCAGTATTTACTACGGGGACCGTGTGAAGTCCCTGGACCTGGTCTCCACCAACGCCGAGGAGACCCGCACTTGGATCACTGGGCTGAAATACCTCATGGCTGGTATCAGTGATGAAGACAGTTTGGCTCGGAGGCAGCGCACCCGTGATCAATATCCTTTATCCACCCACACAACTGTTCAACATGGTTTATAGGCACAAATACATCACTTTATATTTGGTAAACTGATTGTTTAGCGTATGGTTCGGCCTTAACTGCAGCTGAACGTGGTTACAGCAGACTTTCTCTGAGGCAGATAAAAATGGAGATGGCACCCTGAGCATCGGAGAAGTTCACCAGCTGCTCCACAAGCTCAATGTGAATTTACCCAAGCAGAAAGTCAGGGAGATGTTTCAGGTAAGACTTAAACGTGACAGACTTAACATGAATGTAACCTCTAATTGACACTTGCCCTCTGCTCCCCTACACTCAAAAAGTGATTCTTTGACCTGAAACATATAAGGCCAAAGGTTAACTTATTCAAACAATGAATCATTAAGGACAAAATGCCTGGTGAAAACTGAATGTATACCAATCAAGTTAAATTTATTTGCCCAGACGTGATCAAATTTAGCGTTTTACACTGTACTTGTATAACAAACTTACATAACAAAAGTCCACATTTAGGGCGTAAATATTTTTTGAGTGCAGACATGTTTCATATAATTTTAAACTACAACATGTTGGTTACTTGAATGATAGCTTTACCTGAGTTTATTTGTCAATGATATGTAGTAACAGTCCTCATCTTTATTGAGCACGAGCATTGCTGCCACTGTCATAGTCGCTGCCTTTGTTTTTCCAGTCTTGTTGGCATGCTTGTATTCTCATTGATAATAACTGATCCTAAGGGAAGGGAAATGTAGATATCAGAACAAATTTTCATGGCAAATTATTCAGTAGGTTCAGTAGCTTAAAGTGTTTCTGACATGATGCCATTCAGAACCAGAAGAAGTCCTCCTACTGCGCCAAACTATTTTTTTTAACTCACTTAAAATAAAAAGAGATCCAAGTTGAATTTTTACACGTGCAAAGTTAGCACAATAGCTTCCATATTCATAAACTAAGGGTCACTACTTTTTTAATGATATGGACTAATTTTGTTTAATAAATAAAGTGAGAGACTACATAGGTGTGTACGTCTCTCTTCTGGTAATGCCATTGTCTGTTTCCAGTAAGAAGGCAAGTTCCACATTCTGAGAAAAACTCACAGTCACTGTCGAGACATTTAACACCACACCTTTCGTGGTAGTGACAAAGCAAAAACATCACCAGAGATAGCACGATTCCTCCTCAGAGGACCGTGCCAGTAGTTAAACCTGCACAAAACAAGTATACCAATACTTGTAGAGCCAAACCGTGCAACTAAAATGGCTAAAATAAATAAATAGAGCAAGAAAAACATATGACAGCTAGTAAATCTAGTAAAATGTTTCAAACCCAGAAAATATGACAGGACACGAATCCTGCACTCTGTGGCAGCCTAAAGAAACCAGATTGGAAAGTGTATTAACGAATAAAAAAATATGTAAAATCCTTAAGCAGACTCTCCCTGTGATCTTCCCATGCTTCCCATCATCTCATGATTATATACAGAGAAGCATAAAATGCTACAGATGGAGCCAGCAGACAAATATGTGCATTCAGTGTTTTTGTTGGAACGGTGGAAAAGGCTATCACCGGAAGCCCATATGGTTGTCACAGATGGCCTTTGTTGTATCGCAATATTGCTTTAGTTGCAGTAGCTCACTGCCCGTCCTCCCCTCCCCCACCTGTGAATGAGCTCTGTTTTGATGGTGACAGATATATCATTCAGAAGGTACTGAGAGAGAGACAGACATCATAAAAAAATTTCGCCACTATCTGCAGGAAGCAGACACGGACGAGAACCAGGGCTCTCTCGGCTTTGATGAATTTTGTTCATTCTACAAGATGATTTCCACACGCAGAGACCTCTACCTGATTCTGATCTCCTACAGCAATCAGAAAGAAGTCCTGGATCTCCATGACCTTGCACGCTTTCTGGAAAATGAACAGAAGGTAGTCAAAAGTCAAACCAATCACAATCATCTGTTTGATATTATTTATCCCCATTTTTACCTCTCTTTGAAATGCATTTAAAGTGTATCAGATTAACATCAGTGATGGTGTCTAAGAAGAAGCTAAAATGTATTTTAACCAATCACTGCAGTGCAAGGGACAAACGTGAAGTCCTGAAATTGAGATATAACAAGCAATAAAGTGCTTTAAAAGATTGCATTAAATTATTGCTAATAGCAGTTTTCAAAAAGCTTTTCACTTTTGGATCCAATAAGATAATAACAGTTCATTGTGTTCTATTTGTAGATGCGAGGCCTAAACAGAGAGCATCTAGTGGACATAGTGGCCAAGTTTGAGCCGTGTCCTGAGAACCTCCAACGTATGGTACTGGGTATTGATGGTATGTAGGCCTTGCTCAAAGTGCCTGTGGCCGGTGAAACGTCGTTATTATCACGTCAGTCAAACCAGATTTAATTTTCAGTCTGTAAATAAAATAGCTGCTCCAACAACTCTCTTCCTTTAGGTCTCACCAACTACATGCGGAGTCCTGCAGGTGATATCTTCAACCCCGAGCACAATCAGGTAAACCAGGACATGACGCAGCCTCTAACCAACTACTTCATTGCCACGTCTCACAACACCTACCTGACAGGAGACCAGCTGCTCTCTCAGTCTAGAGTGGAAATGTATGCCTACGTCCTGCAGGCAGGCTGTCGCTGTGTCGAGGGTAAGAGCCGACACAACAAGAACCTGAGCTGTTATTTCAGTGTGTGATTTTTTATAAGATTACAAATGGTTGTCAGCTCTTTCCCCCGTCTCTTAGTGGACTGCTGGGATGGACCAGATGGAGAGCCCATTGTCCATCATGGTTATACCTTGACATCCAAAATTCTCTTCAAAGATGTAATTGAAACAATTGACAAATATGCCTTCACAAAATCACAGTAAGATTTTTTTTATTCCTGGTGCTGACTCCAATTTTGTCGAGCTGGTGCACCTGCGCAGTCGTTCAGTTATTGTCACCTCACTGCCAGGTATCCCGTGATCCTGTCCATAGAGAACCACTGCACTGTGCCTCAGCAGAAAAAGATGGCTAAATATCTGAGAGAGGTGCTGCAGGACAAACTGGATCTGAGCAATGTCAGCGTGCATGAATGCAAAAAGCTGCCATCCCCTGAGATCCTGAAAGGAAAGATTTTGGTCAAGGTACACACACACACGCACACACACAACTATATGCTATTCAGACGTCACCTGACTACAGTAGATAGTCAAGTTTTTTTGTCTTCGGTTGGTACATTTCTCAAACCTGAAAGGAAAAGCTGTACCGGTTCTCTTTTGATGCTGAAAGCTTCCAAGTCGCATCTCATTGTAGTTATTACATGCAAAGTGGATGAACCAGCTGACAAAATACCTCACTGAGCTGATAGGAAGTTAACTTTAAACCAAATATTTATTCATCACAACCAAGGAATGCAGATGAGCATCTCTGATCGTGCAACGTGTTGAACCTTAAAGCGGATGGGCTACAGCAACAGAAGACCACACCAGGTGCCACTCCATTTAGATGAGAACAGGAAACTGAAACTAAAGTTCACATGGGTTTGCCAAACGTGGACAATCCTCATTACCTCGCCGTCTTGTGTCAACAGTTCAGTCTGGTGTGGTGTTGCAATGGTCTGGGTATATTTTCTTGTCAAATTTTGGGCTTGAGCATCAGAATAAGGACCAAAATCTCAGAGGAATGTTTCTAGCACCATGGAGTTAAGAGTTAAGGCAGCTATGAAGGAAAAAGGAGGGTTAAACCCAGGACCAGCAAGGTGTACCTAATGAAGTGGCTGGTGAAATTTGAAATTAAGCAATACTGTTCACGTTTAGCTCAAAAACAATTTACAATGACGTAACTATTAGTGCCTGTGAGGCCACAGACTCTCATTCACATTACATCTCAGGAATGTGACTCTGCAGATGTTGAGGTGTGTTCATTTCCCTTTGTGAGACACAATGCTGAAAACTGTCTTTTTTCTTTTCTGTAACAAAGTCTGTCAACACAACATGAAGGTGTAAATGTAAACCCTGTCCAGTCTGTTGCAATCACTATCCCTCATGCAGTGATGTGTAACCCACACAGTACTTGTGTAGGTTACAAACTGCACACAGCAAGTAGAAAGAGTGCAGCTTTGTGCTTTCTCTATCATTGTCCTTGGCAGATCCTTGGCAGTTTACAAAATAAATGATTATATGTATATTATTACACATACACACACAAAGCGATCGTTAATTTTCTGTTTTTAGGGGAAGAAGCTGCCAGCAAACCTTGATCCTGATGTGGAGGAGGGTGATGTGTCTGATGAAGACACTGGAAATGAGGAAGAAGAAGACGATGATGACGATGATAACCCACAGGCAAATGAAACATTTAAACAGAAAGAAAGAAACAAAGTAAGTAAGAAAGAAAGTAAATATAGTAAGATTGCAATTTGAACTTTTCAGGATGGGAATAGCGTTAACTCTACCAATCAGCCTAAGAAGAAGAGACGATTTGGGAGATCAATCATGAGAAGCTTCAAAAGAAAGGTCAGCTGATATAAAAACAATCTCTGACAGCTTTCCTTTTGGGTGACTTTGACTTAAAATATTCGATTTTTTTTTCTTCCAGAGAAAAAAGAGAATACGAGTGAAAAACAAGGCCATGTCTGATGGTGAATCAGACTACAGCAGCAGCAGGGAGAGGACACAAATTGTTTACCATCCTAAGTAAGACCAGTTGCTAAAGGTCAAAAACAGCTGACAATCTAAACTTTATCATATCTGGGATTACACTTATAAGATTCCCTCTGTCTCCGTAGAAAAAGGAAAACAATGAGGCTCTCCCGAGCTCTCTCTGATCTGGTCAAATACACAAAATCTGTCCGTGTGCATGACATAGAAACACAAGGTAAATCCAACTAGAAACCTTTGCCTGCATTTTTGTTTTCACTAAGCACATCCCAACTCATAGAAACTTTTCAGAGTGAGTGTCTCATACATTTTAATTTTCTTTTTGGCAGCATTCATGAGCAGTTGGCAGGTATCGTCCCTGGATGAGACAGTAATGAACCAGATCTTACAGCTTAAACCGGGTGAGCTGGTGCGTTTCAACCAGCGCCAGCTTCTAAGAGTCTATCCGTCCAACTACAGAGTGGACTCAAGCAACTTCAACCCACAATCATACTGGAACTCAGGATGCCATATGGGTAACAAAAGTGTCACTAAAACTCAATACTAGCGTTATGTGATACTGTTTGTTGTTAACTTGTTGTCACGTTGCTGTTTCATCTTAGTTGCCATGAATTATCAAACAGAAGGTCGCATGCTTGAACTGAACCAAGCCAAGTTCTCGAGCAATGGAAACTGTGGATATATTCTGAAGCCCAAGTGCATGTGTAAAGGTACGTGGTGTTCACTCACATTTAGTAGATTTCTGCAGATTACAAGAAGAGCAATGAATCCTGGATCAGGACCTAATAAATACTATTGCTTTTCATAAGGTGCCTTTAACCCAGTGTTGGAGGAACCCCTGCCAGGACACAGAAAGACTCAGTTAGTGCTGAAGATCATTAGTGGACAGCAACTTCCCAAACCCAAAGACTCCATGTTTGGGGACAGAGGAGAGGTCAGGTCAAAATACAGTAGATATAAAGTCAAAGAGTTCAACAAAAATAAGATTTTAACACTAAAGTCAAGTTTTTCTTGGACTTTTTTTAGATAATTGATCCCTTTGTTGAAGTCGAGATCATCGGCCTACCTGTTGACTGCTCCAAGCAGCAGACTAGAGTAGTGCATGATAACGGTACGTGTGAAGCTCCACGTTGCAGTTTAAATCACTTTCTCAGTCTTGGTGACATTCCTTTCTTTCAGGTTTCAACCCAATGTGGGAGGAAACCCTCGTCTTCAACATTCAAATGCCTCAAATCGCCCTGGTGCGATTCCAGGTGTGGGATCACGATCCTATTGGAAGAGACTTTATTGGACAGAGGACTGTAGCTTTTACCAGCATGATGCCAGGTGGAGTACCTGTACACTTGTTTGCTTGGTTCCAGAAGTTATACTTCTGAAAGCATACTCCTTTATTCTGTTAAAATTAAAATCTAAGCCTTGTTGTCTTTTGAAAGGTTATTAATTTTTCAGCGTTGCAAAAACTTCATTTTTACAAATAAATTAAAGATTTAGGGCAACTTCCCACTTTCTGCAGAGCATCATTAGTGTTTTGTTTTAACTATGTGGCATGAGGGAAATGCATCTTCAGAACATCAAAAATATGAGAAACGTGCTAAAGCAATTGAGCAAAACTTTATGAATTTGACTATTTGTCCTTGCCAGTGTTGCAGATTTGTTTTGAGTCCTTACGTGTTAAAAAAGTGAAAGAATATAAGGACTGAGCTTGCATCAGTGGACTTATATACATATACACACAACGCTGCAAGAAAAGAGCACAAACCATTGTCATCATCCAGTCCAGATCACACCCCCCTCAGACCAAAACAATCAGCATAAACCATCAGAGGCAGCAGAGCGGACGGTCTGATCTCACACGTTTCCACAGCAGCTTCTTTCCTCCCGGACTCAGTGATTGCCATCACTCTGCCATGTGTATCTATCTGACGAAGATACACAGAAAATCTGATTTATCCAGAAGTGCAATATATATTTCAGTAATGTGCAATGTTTGTTTTTTTTCATAAACTAGTCATTTAAGTACAATACAGGAAATACTGTTTTTATACTTGAAATTACCTGACATATGTCCTTTCCAAAAAAAAAATTCTGAAGTAATTTTGTGAACTTGAAAATCTAACTAGAGTAAAATAAAATAAAAATAGAGCAAATATCTTGAGTTGGAGCATTTGTTAATTTGGTGGAAATATTATGAAAACTTGTCTCATGAGACTTTGATGTATTTATTGAGACTGGATGTCTAAAATACTTGGAGTCAACTGCTTTCGAAATGTTCTGTGCTTTTATTGTAACACCTGTGCTGATTTTCCTATAATATAAATTTCCTCCGACTTATGCTCTCCACAATACAACAATAATTAATAAAGACTAAAACTAAGATTGAAACCAGTGAAAACTAAACTGAAGTGAGCAAACAAACCCTGAGAGTATTTTAAACTAAACTAAACTGAAAGCAAAAGGTGAAAACAGAATAAAACAAAAACTAATTCATAAACAAAACTAAGATAACTCTGGTCTTGACTTTACCTCCGTGCACATTCTGTTTTGTGTTGGCATTCATTTGTCTCTGACTCTAAGCTCTTCACAAGATATCCTACATATCCAAACCCAGTGTAAGTGTACAGATGCCAAATAAAAGATTTCAAATCTAAACCTCTGTTATAATTTTTTTCCTGTTGTTTGTTTGTGTGCTTGTTCGCAGGTTACCGCCATGTCTACCTGGAGGAAATGGCAGAATCATCGATCTTTGTTCATGTCGCTATTATTGACATGTCAGGAAAGGTATGGCATTATAAAATACACTTACAGATCTAAGATCATCTTCATCTGACAACTCTATCTTATGATTTCTGATTTTCTTTGCGTGACAGATCAAACCAGCAAATGCTGTGCAAGCAGCTAGGAAACACATCCAAAAAGCAGCCCAGAAGCATATGAAGAGCCATCAAAGGCAGCCATCTCTAGATTTTTCTGTCCAGTCTTCAGAAGATGGACGCACTTTGTACTTCCGCAAGGATCTGGACACCATCTCTCAGGACAGCAGGAGTGGGGAAACGTCTTATCTGGTTCAAGGGCCAGCAGCCAAGGCTGCTATCCACAAAGGGGCCATGAGTGAACCTGTCAGGCGAGCTCACAGAGTTAAAATTCTTGAACCACAAGAGACAAAGAGAGGGATCTTTAGCCGGATGTCTTCCACTGACTCCCAGCGCACTGGGGTTGCTCCCTGCGTGATAGCTGAAAGCTTTGACCTTGAGACCTCTTCCCAGACTTCTTCTCCTGACAGTCCTGCTCCAGACAGCCAAAATCCAGTAATTCAAGAGGAGCTGGAAAATGACCCCAGTGAATTACAACAGTCCAACTGTGCTGGGCAGCAGATAGAGTCAGAGCAGCCTGAACCACCTGAGGAATTACCACCAGAATCAAAACCAGGCAATGACATTGCCACAGAGCCTGAGCCACTGCCAGAAGCTCAGAGTCAGACCGACACAGTCCCTCAGCCTTTACTCGTGCCACAGCCAGAAGCCAAACCTTCTCCTCTTGTCCCTCCATCATCCCCTGCAAGGGTTAGACGGACTTTAGAAGCTCCCGTGACCCCCTGGCCATCCACCCCAATTAGGACAAAGGGCCGCTCACGCAGTTGCCCGCGAAAACAGACTACCTCTGCTCAGACACCGATGCTGAACCGAAAGCCTACTTTCCACTGTCAGACGCGAGGAGCTCAAAACTACAGCAGCTACGGCAACCCTGTGAGACGCATACCCAACGGTCTCTGCCTGTTGGACACCACGTCCAGCAGCAGCAGCGACAGCAGCACCGACAGCCTAGACTTTGTGCCCCCGCCCTTATCAGCTGGGTCAGAGCAACACGAAGGGACACTGCAGAGAGAGATGAAGGCCCTCTTTGACCAGAAGATGAGGGAGATCCGCTGTAAATCACCGCTTTTTCTAGATGGTGAGTCACATTTGCAAAACAATGAAAAGAAGTTTGATTACAAAAGCTAAGTGGCTCTATGTAATCAGCCTTTTTATTCTTTACTGTTTTTGTGTTTTTTAGATTTGTGACAGGAAGAGATCAAGGTCGTCCTGAAAAAAGAAAAGGATCAACAACAAGAAAAAAGAGGAATGATGGTGATGGTGGAGTGATATGTGTCAGATATGTAGCTTTTCTTTCTAGAATGATGGACGACGCAAAGCATTAGAAAACTGTTAGATGTTTTTTTTATTTCT
This sequence comes from Neolamprologus brichardi, assembly GCF_056152115.1. Classification (NCBI taxonomy): domain Eukaryota; kingdom Metazoa; phylum Chordata; class Actinopteri; order Cichliformes; family Cichlidae; genus Neolamprologus; species Neolamprologus brichardi. The sequence continues at coordinate 19,151,446 of NC_142108.1, forward strand.
TTTCTAATCTTGCTGAAATGTTTACAATCATCCCAGTTTTTATGCATGAAGTAGTTTTTAAAAAGACATTGCTGAAGTCACACGATGCCACTGCCAAGTGTACAAAATACATGATGCAGAGTTGCAAGCAGTAAACCTAGAAAGTAAACATATGTGCACACGTTGTTAGCAAAATGTTGAGTTTACAAGTGTAAACTGAAATTAAAAACGTTTTTTTATACTGAAGTGTTTGAATTTTCATTGAAAGAGTAGCAGTTGTACTGAAAAATCAGTAATTTATACATCTGAAAAAGTTGTACTTTTTTTTACATTTTAGTTCAAATGTAAATAATAAGGTAAATAATAATGTTTACAGTCTGCCGAGTTAATATTTCTGTAAATTCTTTGAACAAAGTTATCAAGTGTTATCAAGCCAAATGGAAAAAAATAATTAAATCAAACATAAAAAGCTCTAAAATCTAAACGTTTCATAGCAGTTGAATCTTCCAAAGGCTTCTATGCTTTTTCCTTGTCTTTATCTACATTTTCCTGGGATCTGTTCCCACTGCTGGTCCTCAAGCGCACACTCAGCTCCTCAGTCAGTACAGAGCAACATGTCTTCTGTGGGATGGACATGCAGTCAAGATTAACACCAGTGCAACAAAAACACTTTATTCCACCTATTAGTTTAATGCAAATACAGATGAATGGATGGGTAGGCATCCCAGTCATCTGTATTTTCTAAAATCCATGTAATAAATGACAATGTTGCTTCAAACTGCAACCAATAAAACGATCTTCTAATGGCAGAAGAACTGCTGCAGCCAAAAAAATCATTAATTAATTTAAAATCTTAAAGAATAAACACACACACACTGTTTCACTTGAGACATGTGAGTTGCGACAACCTTGCACAGACCTTGTGCTCTGCTGCACGCCTGCGACTCTTGAAGGTCAGCTCCAGGACAGCCACAATTGTTCCCAGCCCAAGGCCGAGGGAAAGCACCAGAAATATCCCCTTGAGGTTATGCGGCTGCACAGCTGACACCTTGCCCTTGTCTGCTATGCAGCTGCTTGCCCACCACTTGCTTTGCAAGTAAGCCAGCTCCCCCGCCTCACTTAGCTGTAGGATTGCCACACTGAGGTTCTTTATAATTGGAGAACCTTTGAGGAAAAAAATGATAGTTTTGGGTTATGTGCTGAATTTGATTTTACCATCTTTCATCTAAACTTAACTGTTTAATTAGAGTTTAAAAATAAATAACCTCACCAAGAGCAGCAGCAATGCTGTATCCCCTCATGCCAACAACTTCATGCGCCCGGACTAGTTCACAGTAACGCGCTACGGCTAAGTCCAGAGAAACAGACTCTCCAATGAAGGCGTAGTTGCCCTCTTTTGCACGTCGAATGCCTTCATCCATACTCGACACAAAACTCTTTGTCCGCTCCATGTGCTCATAGATTCTGCGGTACACTGGGTTGTTTGAATTCTAAATGAAGAAAAAACAGTAGCTTAGAGAGAAACGCTCTCTAATTCCAGCTGAACTAGACACTTTAGGGCTGTAGTACTCACCTTAAAGAAAGCAAGTGTGGAAGAGCCGGCCAGGCAGCCATATTCAATCACATCCTGATTGGCCAAGTCCTCAAACCCTTTCACCGTCAGGTGAGAGGACTCTGGGGTCTTAGTGGAGCTGAGGTTGGAGAAATAGCAAGCCAAGAGGACAACGCTAAATAACCACCAACTGCTGCAGATGACACGCCCCGAAAGGGCTTTGGGATGAGGGCCGGCACCTGAAACACAAAAAAGGCTCAGCAAATGCCACAAAAGGGAGAGATGTTCACTTGTTTGTTGTTCAGATGCTTATTGGATTAGGTGGTGTCTGGATTTGCCATTAACCTTGAAGAGTCAGAGCTCCAGCTGTGTACCAAAGGCTGTGGAGGAGACCGAACGTGTTTTTCTCACTCTGAGGCTGACTCCACTCAGAAGGGCTGAGTCTGCAATTTGGATCAAAGGTGTTAATTGTTAATGAGACAGCACTCAGAGTAACCCACTGCCCGAAGGAATACGGATATAACCTCAAAACCCTCAAGAACTTAAATCAATCATTATTAAATTAATCATAATAATCACTTTAAAGAACTGCTTTCATGACCAACCTGGCAACTATGAAGATGCAAGCAGCCGTCCCCAGATAGGCAATGAGTATGCCAACCCAGGTCTGTGCTGAGAAAGGGGAAAGGAAATCAAAGAAGCCTGCATCCTCTGAAATGTCCTTCCTCAGCAGAATACTGATTCCCGTCTGCATGAATGGTTTGGTCATTCCCACAGCTTTCTCCCGAGCTGCAGTGAGAGTCAGCGGAGCAATAGCGAGGTCTGCTTCCTGTAGGATAAAAATATATTTGGCTAGTTTTGATATATAATGTGCATACTTTATTGGAACTTCTTAACATAGTTAGGTTTAAAGTCATGTTGATTTTTTTTTAATTGTAGAATCCTTTCAAAAACACCACATATTCACTTCTTTTGAGAGTGCTTTGCTGCTCACCCCTCTCACCACCTCTCCAACCATCCCGTTCCAGTTCCCGCTCTCTTCCTGTCTACCATACGCGCCATCTTTCACCAGCTGCACTTTGTACTTGAAGCCCACTTTCTTGGCTATTTCAGAGAGCAGGTCCATGCAAAAGCCTTCCAGCTGAGCACCTTTGGACATCACATACGGCTCTTGCTGAAAGAATCGATGTGAAAGTCAGTGGGATTTTTTTCACATTTAATTTTGTATTCACAAAGATATGCAAAGCCAGATTAAGTACCTTTATTGTTGTGATTCTGAGCTCTGACTGCACTGTTGTTGAGACACAAAAATAAGGAAAAATCTTTTAGATCAGCGATTCCATGAATTTTAAAAACCACAGCACACCTACATGACAGCTGTTTTCTGATTTTTATGGGACATTATTTGGAGTGTCTTGTATTTTATTTACTGTCAAATATTTTTTAAATCTACTCAAAAAATCTGCACATTTTTAGCACACGCATCCCCAGGTCTCTGTTTATGTTTGAAAATGTCCTATAATATGTCTACCAATCAGGAATAACACTGATTATCACTGCATGCTGGCACCGTTTGGTAGGTGGGACATATTAGGGAGCAATTGAACATTTTGTTCCCAAAGTTTATGTGTTAGAAGCAGGAAAAATGGCCACAAGGATTTGAGTTAGTCTGACGGGGGCAAATTTGGATGGTAGACAACTGAGTCAGAGCATCATCAGAACTGCATGTCTTGTGGGGTGTTCCCGATCTGTAGTTGTCAATATCTGTCAAAAGCGGTCCAAAGAAGAAACAGTGGTGAACCAGCAGCATCATAGGTGGCAAAGGCTCATTGGTTGGCCCATGTGGTCTGATGCAACAGACCACATGGGCCAACCCTTTCAGACAGTTTCGCTGAAACTGCTGAAAGGGTTAATGCTGCTCCTGATAGAAAGGTGTCAGAATACACAGTCCATTACACTTGGTTCGGGACTGCATAGCTGCAGACCAGTCAAGGTTTCCTTGCTGATCCCTTTCCACTGGCAAAACCATGAACAATGGGCATGTTAACATCTGAACTAGACCACAGAGTGATGGAAGAAGGTGGCCTAGTCTGACAAATCATGTTTTCTCTTAATCACAAAGATGGCCGGCTGCGTGTGCATCACTAGAAGGAAGCAGGGTAATGGTTTGGGCAATGATCTGCTGGGAACCCTTGGGTTCCACGATCCATGTGGATGTTTAACACCTATCACCAACCTAAGTATTGTTGCAGATCACGTACACCCTTTCATGGAAACAGTACTCCCTGATGGCTGTGGTCTCTTTCAGCAGGATAATGTGGCCTGCCACAACAAAAAAATTGAGTTAATTTAAACCAGGAGTGGTTTAAATTCCTGCAGATGCACTTGACAAACAAGTCTGATCCACGGAGGCCCCATCTCACAACTTACAGGACTTAAAGGCTCTGTTGCTAAAATCTTGGTGCCATATACCACAGCAAACCTTCAGGGGTCTAGTGGAGTCCTTGCCTTGACAGATAAAGGCTGTTTTGGCAGCAAAAGAGGGACCAACATAATATTATGCAGGTTGCAACAATGTGTATATTGTATTTGTGTAAATGTTTCTCAGTCTTTGTGTGTTACCTTTGCAACAGGCCAACAACCTGTCCTGGGTGTACCCAAACCTTTGTCCATGTGATGTTTTGCCATAATGCACAAAACCAAACACAGTAGATCTGCACCTGATTTACTGTTTTTGGTCAACACCTCATATCAACTGTGAAACATGGTGGTGGAAGTTGATGATTTGGGATTGTTTTGCAGCCACAGGCCCTGGGCACATCCCACTCACTGAGTGGACCACAAAATCTTCTCTATATCAAAGTATTCTAGAGACAAATGTGAGGCCATCTGCCTAACTTTGGCTGGATTTACCTCATTTTAAAACCTGCAATAGAGTACAGTAGATATTTTTTGTGTGTCCTCAAAATGCCCTGATATTTAAAAAAAACATACAATTGACACAGAGTTTACTTTCTTTTATGTCTGTAAGCTGTACTAACAGATATTCACATTTTTTCATGTTTATAAAAGCTCAAAGATTAGAAAGACACAATGGGAAGAATAAGTTAAGAACAAGTCCTTGTATGCTTTTACCATCACAGATGTTTTCATAGTTGGAGTCCAAACTAAATTTAGAAGAATCAAAAACTCCTTTGTGCAGCTTTTCATCTTCAGACTTTAACACACAGAAACTTCCCTGAGGTGAAATTTGGGGTCCATCTACTGACTTTTTGAGCTCAAGTGGTTTCCGGTATCCTGGAGATCTGGCGGCTCTGCTCGCCTACTTGAAAAGTGTCCACAATCTATTTAGAGCAGTGTGTTATTCCAAAGAATTACAATGCTATGGCGCTGTGAGATGGGAGGGCAGTCAAAGAGCATCAAAAGCCTCAATTCAGGCCAAGGCCTAGGGGATCCGTCACCACAGGGTGACCCTGACAACCATCAGATCCTCCTTTTCAAGAGATGACACCAACACAAGCTCTTAAAGCCCCTGTCAGTTTTTGGCCACTCTTACAGACAGGGTCATTGTTTGCTCCATGGACTTGATTTATTATCGGTTTTTGTGTCAGCTGGCTAGCTTTCTTGGACAGGATGTAGTGCAACACTTTGATATTCAGCAAGGCTGACAGTTTATGTATTTGTTTGCTGTCAACCATGATCATTTTCTACCAATTACTGGGGAGGAAACATGAGGAATTTGGCAAAGAAAGAAAGCAAGCTGCCACCACTCTGGATTACAAATGCAGTGACCGGGTCAAACTGTGACATATCAGTCTGTAGAAGCAAACTTAACAAAAACAATGTTGTTGTTGATGGATGGATAGATGGATGGATGGACCAACAATCCATCCAACAATGTTGTTGATGGATGGATGGATTGTTGGATTGATGGATGGATGGATGGATGGATGGATGGATGGATGTCCATCTATCCATCCATCCATCCATCCAACAATCCATCCATCCATCCATCCATCCATCCATCCATCAATCCAACAATCCATCCATCCATCCATCAACAACATTGTTGGATGGATTGTTGGTCCATCCATCCATCCATCCATCCATCCATCCATCCATCCATATCTTTTATGCATAGATGTGATCTAAATAAATAGTCTCTTACTTGCAGTACATGTGCCCCTGTCCAGGAGAAATCCAAAGGACAGCAGAAACAATCCAAGCATCATCATCTCTCTTAATCTAGACTTGCAACCTACAAATTATAAGGAGAGTAGTAGTAGTTTAAGGAACATGTATAGAAGAGATGCATCAACTTTATAACACAAAAGCAAAAAACAAAGCAATCAAAGCAATAAAAAAAGCTTAAAAACTAACCTGAAAAGAGTCCAGGATTTGACAGCACGTCAGCTTCGAACTGACCCTGACAGTAGCCAGCGCTCGACTGTGATTCACTGTGAACTGGCGTTTTTCAGATTGCAGTGAAACAAGAGATAGCCAACCAAGACTTTGTGGGTGGAGAATGTGGGGAAATTATTTTAAGGGGGTGGAGACAAGCAGCATAATGTTCAAACAAATAGCTTCCAGTGTGAATTAAAATGTGATTTATTCTAATGATGACTAAACAGATTATGCAAATAAACATCATCTGATTCACAGGAGGTTGCATTATAGTTAAGCTGAGCACCCATATGTTGCATGATACTTAAATTGCATGCTGGGCATTTGAAGCAAGATTTCTCTCATCGTAAAAGTAATTGTAGAAAGAACGAAAGCTAGGGCATATTTGACTGGTTATTGGAGATGCTGATGTTACATATGCACAAAACACAAAATGTTCAGTGGGGAAAGAGTCAAAATATGACTTTTTGCAGTGTTACACTCTCTGGTGAAATGAGACGATGTCGATCAAAGGGTTGCAGTACACAGAAAGAAGATAAAATAACATTCTCTCTCAGAGAACATAAACAAGGCTTTATTGGACAGTGTTCACTGACCTTGGAGAGACATCTGAAGCTCTGTGAAGTGTCAAATTACTAAGAAAGCCTTTGAAATAGTGCAAATGAAACAGTGCTAAAGGTAATATGGAGTGAGAGACTGTTTTTTCCTTGCAGCTCTAAAACCAGTGTTTGACCTGTTCCCCCTCTTCAGGTTTGTATTTCTGATTGACTGCATGTTTCTTACAGTATGGTTTAATTATTAATGGAAAACCAAGAAGTTAAAGTTTTATTTACACCCAAATGAATCTGAATTCTGAAAATGTACACAGTCTTAAAACATTTATTAAAATATGAACTAAGAGGCTTCCTAGCTAATGTTATAACATTGTAGAATGTGGCATAGTGGAATCATTATGAGGATCTTCTGCCAGCTATTGGCTTAGGACTATTCTTCTTCTTTTGCATGTTTTTATTTATTTATTTGATGTGTGGACTTTAGCCACATCCACGTGGGAGGTTCCCCTCTTGTCTAGCTGCCAGCTATTTGAAGTTGAATACTGTTAGTGTGGGTTTGGAGCCCTTTTCGATGAGGACAAAAAGGGGGAAACTCTGGTGTGGAGAGGCAGGAAACAAAGGTGCTAGAGAGCACACGAGGAGCTGGTTGAATTAGTTGTATGGGGAAAAGCACACCTTTAATGCAAATGGCTTTACCCTGGACTGGCCGGTCCTTTTTTAGTGGAAGGAAGATCCATTTTTAAGGGAATATGTGGAGTTTTTAAGAAAAAAATGGACTGGGAACTGATGCTAGCAACGCATGTATTATGGGATTTAAAGGAGGAAAAGCCTACTGCACAATTAGTAGGTGGCCAACCTGATGGAAGCACTAAGACCAAGAGATTGAAAGTGGCACTCCCAGGACTTGATGTAGAAACTCACTCCCACCAACACAAAGCTTTTTTAAGTGGAAGGTGGGTGGAAACTCTTTTAGGAAGCTACAAGATCAACATATGATTGACTGCTTATTTCGTCGAGTGACCATCTTTTCCTGTCTATAACCAGGCTGAAAACTCAGACCATGTTCTTAGGCCATGGACTGCAGACCGAAATTGCACTCCCAGTGCAGTAGTCTGCTATGAAAAGAAAAAAATGTATTGCTTATTTCCTGTGAGTGTGGTGGTTTTCTCCAGAGCACTATTAGGATTTGTTTCCTTCTTATACCGAGACAACTTTTCCCCATTTTACATAGACTAATACATAGACAACTATTCAAGCCTACAGTCTGATAAGAATCACCAATAAAACTAGCCCGATGCATGCTTTTAAGTTGTGGGAGGAAGCCAAAGTACATGGTAAGGAAAAAAAAAAACCACTCAGACACACTGGAAACATACAAGCTGCTCAAATCCAGGACCAGAAGGTCAAAATTTTAGCTGTAATCATGCTTATAGAATTGGGTTTTGTCCACTCAGTTGATGGCAGCATCAATAATTTGTATGAATAAAATCAAATGTGGCTTGATGTTTAAGGGTATTTACTGAAATAAATAAAAGGGGCTAGCTGCGGGATGCTGGCAGTGAAGAGGTCCAACAAAGTAAACCAACCAAAAACTGAGATGGCATGAGGAACACCAGCAAAGAAAATGAGCAATTGGTAAAAACTGGGAAACCGATTGGGGGCACACAAAAAACTAAGAAGATGATGGCAGGGGAAACTGATGAGGATGGCAAAAGAGATCAAAAATAAAGACAGGAAGCAAATGAAGAAAAAAAATCTCACTAGCAACTGTGATAACCAACAGAAAACAGGAAGTGGCTATAACACAAGCACAAGAAGCACACAAATGCACTTTAAAGGCTTTATGTTCCCCCGGAGGACACACCCATGCATACTTGATCAAGCCTCCTCTGTCCTTTCAACATGACCTTCTAGGTCAGGTCAGGTCAGGTCAGGTCAGGTCTGAGTAGACCAGGAGGTACACATTAGAGAAATGAAAGAAGCCGATAGAGACATGCAGAAAGGGTCAGTGGGAAATAAAATGTAAAAATAAAATAAAAAATAACCCATGCAAGAGGCTTTGTGTTTTCTTTCGTGCGGATATGGTCTTGAAACTACACATGTCACAAACACAAATCTATTCAGAGCTGTCAAACGTCAGTCTACATCTGCAGTGGGTGGAGCTCGCTCGGTTGTCATGAAGACGGTCCGTTGGAGTTGCCGTTGTGTGCACAAAAAGTATCGGCGTGGCTTCAAAGTAATTTAATGAAATTTCCTTCATTTAGCCAGTGATGAAGTCGTATTATTGTTATTTTTTTTTATTTCCCAAAGAAAGTCGAAATTTTAAATTCACAGCAGCAAGAAAATCGCTCCAAACGGGTCTAAATGAAGCAGTGACAGCTGCCAGTGACTGCCAACAAATCCACTAGACCCACTGCGAAAGACTGTGGAGAAGTTTCCTCATCATTCAACTTTTTTTTTTCATCCGCACACATCCCTAACGTGAACGTAAGTCCCATATGGTCTAGCGGTTAGGATTCCTGGTTTTCACCCAGGCGGCCCGGGTTCGACTCCCGGTATGGGAACTCCTTTTCAGAGTGTTCATGCTCACGTGGTTAAAAGATCTCTACCAATGAGAAGGGCGATGGAAAAAGTTTCTCCTCGTAAACACTAAGTGCGTTGTGTTTTCTGCTCCTTTCTGTTGTTATAGAACATAATGTTGAGGCATTTTCCTGCTGTTGTTGCTGAATGTTGGAGTTTTTGGCATACTGTTGTTGGACCCCACTTTACCTACACAAGTGTTTTAATTCCATACTTAATTCCAATTCTGTTCATCTGGACGTAGCGGTATGTCCTTACATGGATGACTGAGCGTGCATCAAGCCAAATGCTTTAAGTCTTCATGACATAGATTCAACAAGGTCCTGTAAACGTTCCTCAAAAGGTTTGGTCCAGATTGACATGACAACAGCAGAAGTTATCATTTCAGTATGGTTGCCAGCTGTACCGCCATGTGACTCTCCCATCACTTCCACCTCATCCTCCTAAAGGTGCTCTGTTGGCTCGAGGCTTGGTGACTGTGGGGGTCATTGGAGTTTGGCGAACTCATTGTCATGTTTAAGAAATCAGTAAGCAACAATATTCAGGTAGCCTTAGGCCTTTAAAGGAAGGAAGCACTGTTGTGCACACAAACAAGCATAAACACCCATACCGTCAGAATAAAATTGTAATCACAAATGAAAATAATGAATAGACAGGTAACAGTCCTGATGGTAGCAGCAATGTGTTTTCTTCACTGATCGTTTCTGCTACGAGCTCCACAAACTAACCCGCATGTTCCCCTTTGAAAATGTGGTGAAACAGGTACTGCGCTGGTCTGGAGGAGATGGGAGACAAGGCCAGAAGGCGCGCAATAAATTTCCGGTTGTTTTCCTCACCGCTTCTTTCGATGATGAGCTCTAGAACGAGTCCGATGAGTCCGCTTTAGCGCATCGACCAATCGGAAGTCGGTGCGCGTTGAATGCGAGGTGCAGCGGCGCCCTGTGATTGGCTGAGGTGGGTTTTTTCTAAAGGGGCGTATTTTTCAAGCCATCTTGACTGAATATTTAGCCTCATCCAAGGTACATTAATTTGATATCTTCAGGATTTCGGTGTCCCTAGTTTGATGACCACTATCGTTTGAAAGATTAAAACCACACCAATGAAACCGGGTCGAGTTTGTGTGTTTAAGCGCAGTCACGGCGGAGAACGGGAGTGCTGAAGATGACGCTGTCGCTCCTGAAATTACCGGCTAGCTAAGCTAACGGCTAGCATGTCTGCCTTGATTGTAGTCTGTCAGTAGCTGACATTTAGCTTGGTGCAGTTTTTCTGTCGGGCACTCGCACTGCAGAGGACGACTGAACAAGGTAAACAACTCTGGTGTGTTTTTTAAAGGGCACTTTCAGGACTGATAGGAAAATCAGCCTTTCTGTCACACGGCATCCGTGTGTCCTGTCCGACCGAGAAACGTTATCACATCGGCAAAGAGACGGTCTTTTTTTTTTTTTGCAGGGGTCTGGACTACAAAGCAATACCCGAAAACGTTGCACGTTTGCACTGTCGTGATCTAAAGCATACATGCAATGTAATATGCATTCGGACTCGGTGCATACAGTGCACCTGCTCTCTGGCTGCTGTTTGCATGTATAATTGGGCTGCTAATCAACTTGCAATACAGTCGTTGTCTCTGCTGTTGTGCGCCTAAAATGGCTGACAGATGTTAGATACTCGGGTTGGTATTTAGCGCGCTTCAACCTAACTAGGCACAGCAACAAGGGGGTAGAAAAAAAACATGGTGCTAGCATTTTATTGGTGGGCGAGACTTGTGCTCGCTTTACGGACTCCCCTTTTGACCAATGGTGAGAGAGGCGAGATGCAAGCAGTGCAAGTTACTGTAGTTGGGTTTGTGCAACATGAGTGCTTACTGTGTTATTACAGAGCACAGCACCCGAGCTGACCCCCTTTTACCCTGTAATTATTTACACAGGAATAAAAAAGAAAACACCAATAAACAGAATAAAGCAAGCTTTTAGGGCAGAATTAATTAAAAAAAACCACGTTAATGGATACATAAAACTTATATATTCTCATTACGTCTTTATAACGCTTTGTGTTTTAGGGGCTTTATTTTTCTTACTCTGGAAATGTGGTGATAAAAATATATGTAATGTGTGAATGCTGGGTGTGACCCTTAATTTACATACAGAAAACCACATTAAGAGCCACAGGCATACAAAAACTACTTTACCTGGCAGAGCAGATTATTGAGTGTTGCTTTATATTGGTCGGTAAATTTTGCAAATTATTCCCGAATATTGGAAAAGTGCAATAATAATGAAAATAATAGAAAAATAAATGGGCCCCTGTCAAATTGGATTTATTGTTAGTACACAATAGGTACAGTGCAACATCAAGTCAAATCACTTTACTTGTCATTTGAACCATATACAGGTAATGCTGTACATAAATTGGTGCACCATAAATTACCTTCCACATTACCAAAATTGCAGCCAAAAATTATATGTAACGTTTTGCTTGTCTTGTAGAAATAAAATTAAACAGACAGTTTTAATGTGAAATGCTTTCATTGTTAATCCAAACAACGTGATCCCAGTGACTAAATAAGACATAGATAGAGCATTAAAAGAATATGTATTTTGGGTAGGGGGCTTTTTAGCCTTTATTTGGTAGGATAGTAGTAAGAAGACAACAAAAACTGAACCCAGGCCTCCACATTAGCCATATGCCAGAGGGGTTGCCTGCTTAACCCAGTGAGCTTAATCAGGACCAAAGATGATTTGAAATCTGTAATGGCAGAATTGGCAGTCAACCAGTTGTTTTATTGTCTGACGCACATGCACGACTGAGGTTCATGATAGTTTCAGCTGTATCGTAGCAGGCGTTTCTACTTGCTTTTTGTACGATCTACTGTACAATATAAAGCGCCTTGAGGCGACTGTTGTTGTGATTTGGCGCTATATAAATAAAATTGAATTGAATTTTGCAGCAAAGGTGTAGGTTTGTGTGCTTTGCCATTTTTCCTTTGTGTTTGGATCGTGTCTGCACTCTTATGAATCCTTAAGGGAAGCTGTGTTGTTTTGAATTTTTGCAAATGTGTCGTAGAAAAAATGGCCAGACTGTGAATTGTATGCATGCAGGTTTAATGCCCCTTTGAAATGATAGTTATTTTGCCTCGTTAGGGTATCAAAATAGCTGCCTAAATGAGTTACCAAGGTGGCTACTGAGTGGCGAAAGTTGCTTGTAGAAGAAATTTGGTGATATGTTGATTTTTGTTTTCTCTAATCTTAATATAGGCACTCTGTCCCCTAAGCTTTTATATCTTCCATGCTCTCCAATGTGAATATACAGCAGCTACAGTAAATCTTTGCATATAATTTCACAAAGTACCAAATAGTGTTGACGCTGCAATTTCAATCATTGCATTAAACATTTTTCTTCTCTATTTCTAAGGGAGCTAGTGCAAAGTCCCATGCAGAAGACGAGGAGGTGGGAATGTGAGGCAGTTGTTAGCAGACTCAGCATGGGTAGGGGTCGAGGCAGAGGGAGAGGAAGGGGCAGGGGTACATCTGGCCAGTTGCGGCCCCCCTCCCCTTACAGACTACAGCTCTCTCCATCCAGGGAGACTTTGACATACGCTCAGGCTCAGAAAATAGTGGAAGTGGACCTAGATGGAAGACTCCATCGGATTAACATCACAGATCCTCTGCCAGTTATCACAGAGGACGAGATGATGGCCCAGGACATTGCAGAGTGCAACAGTAACAAGGAGAACAGTGAGCAGACACAGAGTAAAACCAGGACGTGGAGGAAACCCGCAAACGGCAAAAACAGGAGGAGTGGTAAAAACACGTCAAACCAGAACCAGCGCTCCAGCTCTAATCAGCACACAGGATCGGCTTTTTCCTTCCAGCAGCCGGCCCTCCAAACACCTCTGCCTGAGCCGACCTTCCGCGTGCTGAGTTCGGTTTCCCCCACAGAGGCGCCTCCTCTCCCGGCAGCCTACTATCGTTACATAGAAAAATCCGGGGAGGAGCAGGACAGCGTGGCAGAGTACGACATGGACGAGGAGGACCTCGCCTGGCTGGAGATGGTGAACCAGAAGAGGGTGTCCGATGGCCATGCATCCGTATCTCCGGACACTTTTGAGCTGCTCATCGACCGCCTGGAGAGGGAATCCATCTTGGAGTCCCGCAGCCAGGCTCTGTCCCAGAATGCTGTCGACGAGGATGCCTTCTGCTGCGTCTGCTTGGATGACGAATGTCTGAACAGTAACGTCATCCTGTTCTGTGACATCTGTAACCTGGCCGTCCACCAGGAGTGTTACGGTGTGCCCTACGTCCCCGAGGGCCAGTGGCTGTGCCGCTGCTGCCTGCAGTCCCCCTCCCGCCCTGTAGACTGTGTTCTCTGTCCCAACCGAGGAGGTGCCTTCAAACAGACAAGCGATGGGCGTTGGGCCCATGTTGTCTGTGCCATATGGATCCCAGAAGTTTGCTTTGCCAACACGGTGTTCCTTGAGCCCGTGGAGGGGGTCAGTAACATCCCTCCCGCTCGCTGGAAGCTCACCTGCTACCTGTGTAAGCAGAAAGGCAGGGGAGCGTCCATTCAGTGCCACAAAGCCAACTGTTACAGGGCTTTTCACGTCACCTGCGCCCAGAAGGCTGGCTTGTTCATGAAGATAGACCCAGTCCGGGAGACGGGTGTTAACGGCACCACCTTCTCCGTGAAGAAGACTGCTTTCTGTGAGCATCACTCTCCTGTTGGGTCTCGGCGAGACGGGTCTGGAGATGAGTCGGTGGAAGGGAGGCTCGTGGGGGGCAGGGGTAATCGGGGTCAGCGGTCTTATACTCAGAGTCCCCCCTCATCACCAAACAAGAAAGCTACCAAAGGACAAAAGAAGAAGAATTCAAAAGGGTCTGGTGGGTCACGTCGCTCCAATATTCCTGTGCTGCTGGTGCCTCAGATCCCGTCGCACAGGTGTGTCATTTGCATACTGTACAAATTTCCATAGTTTACCATCTGCTGTCTGATTTTAATCTATGTCACTGAGAGATTTTTACAGATAGCCTTATCATAATGTCACTATCCAGTGGTTATAATGTTAATACTAGTATTTTAATCTATAAACTCTCACGTTGTGTCTCAACAGGCTGAACAAGATCTGCACAGGAGCTGAAGTCCAGAGAAAGAACCAGTTCATGCAGCGGCTTCATAACTACTGGTTGCTGAAACGACAGTCGCGAAATGGGATGCCTTTAATACGGCGGCTTCATTCCCACCTACAGGCCCACAGGACTGCAGAGCAGGTGAGGAGAGACGTCATCAAATGTACCTATAACACAACAGTGACTGTTCAGTACTAACTGCACTGCAGTGGTGTGTAAATGACTGAGCACAAATGAAAATAAACTACATTTTTAGCATTCACACATGCAACTGCAAACACAGCATCTGTGGTTTCGCCATCGCCGACCCATGTGACTGTAGTCAGATCTCTCACTTCTGTAAAGCTGGTGTCTGTACTGATAGCAGCAGAAACAATATGAATGCAGCTGAGTGTTTAAATTATATAAATGACAAAATAAAATGAAATATTTCTATTCTGCTGTCAGTGGAGGATGTAACTGGTGTCTGAGGCCTTCAGAGAACCAGTCTGTTCAGATCAGAATCAGCCAAGTCACGGGAATAAAATCACTTCACACTTTATTCTCCGTCCTCACACACTGAAATCCAACATAAGCCCAGAAATCACACTTTGCAGTGGCTGATTTTGAATATGGCAAACCTCCACAAAATCCTTCACAGTTCTGCTGCTGCTGCTGCTGCTGGGCAATGTGTCGAGATGGCCTGTAAAATGTTGTGAAAATGTGTCGTTAGTTATTATCAGAGATGGCAAAGATGTCCTACGCAATACACAGCTGATAAAAGAGATTTGTTCACAGTTGCTAAGTTGGTAAATATACTTTATTTCAACTCACGTTCTTTCGATTTCTTTTAAACTTTTATAACAACTTTGGATGTGTAGCTTGTGTAGATCCCCAAAACTTGATGCTGTTCATCTGGACAGAGAGAACTAAAGAGAGAGACAAAAAGAATAATTATGGTGTTTTTTAAAGCTTTTTCTATCATTTTCAGAGGGAGCCTGATGAAAAGCTGAGTGCCGCGCGAGAGGAGCTGCGATACTGGCAAAAGTTGAGGCAAGACCTGGAAAGAGCGAGACTTTTGGTGGAGCTCATCCGCAAGAGGGAGCGGCTAAAGAGAGAACAGGTGTGTTTAAAAGGAAGTCTGAGGCATGAGATGAGTTACATTATCAAATATTGTCAGTCATTGTTGCAGAAGAGCTGAAACAACTGTAAATGAAAAAAAAATACAGTTAATCTCATAGTTTGGGATATTCTTGAGTTAATTTTTCTGGCAAAATCCAAGTAGTTGTTGATCTATGATTTGAAATCTGCATATTTCACAGTTGGAAAAAAACTTTCTGAGGATTTTGCTGTTTTTGAAAGTTTATAGACCAATAATTGAATGTTTTAATTTAAGAAATCACCAGCTGTTGAGGAGAAATTGACATAACATTTCAAGGGAGCATGAATTTCTGTTCCCCGCAGCATTTGTCATTCTTTTGCACCCCACAGAGTGAACTTGTATTCTCCCCTGTGTGATTATGTCACTGCACACAGATGAAAATTCAGCAGGCTGCTCTTGAGCTGAAGTTGACTCCTGCGCTGGTGCTTCTGAGATCCACCCTGGAGCAACTACAAGAGAAGGACACAGCCAAAATCTTCTCTCAGCCCGTCAATCTGTCAGAGGTCGGTGCAGTTAGACAGCAGCCTGTTCTGAATGCACTCTTCACTCTTCATGGCTACTTTGACTGTACTGTGACTCTGCTGACATTCCTTTTTTCTGTGATTCGCTGAGGTCCCAGATTACCTGGAGTTTATTACCCAACCCATGGACTTCTCTACTATGCGCACCAAACTGGAGGGACATGCCTACTGTTCCATCACTGACCTAGAAGAGGACTTCGACCTCATGATCTCGAACTGCCTCAAGTACAACTCCAAGGACACCATGTTCCACAGAGCAGCCTTACAACTGCGGGAGGTGGGAGGTGCCGTTCTCCGCCACGCCCACAGGCAGTCTCAGAGCATCGGCCTGGACCCCAGTACAGGCATGCACCTGCCAGAGGCTCCAAACAAACATGGCTTCTACAACTGTACATGGGATGATGGTGAGTTGAGCACGGGACACAGATCACATCTTTTCTTGGATGTAACCCTCAGGCTTCATTTGTTTATCTGGCTTTTTTTTTCTTTCCTCCTTCTTGTTTTTGTGGTTGTAATCTCTGTAGTTGACTCTCTGTTGGACCCAGAGAACAGACTGCACTTAACCACAGAGGAGCAACTAAAGGCCTTACTGGATAAACTGGACGTGGTCGCATCCATGCGTACCAGCGGCGGCCGCACCAAGCGCATTAGGCTGCTGCGCCGAGAGATCAACACTCTGAGGCAGAAGATGAACCAGCAGCAAAGTGCTCAGTCTGTGAATGGCATTGAGAAGGTGGATGAAGGAAAGGAAGAAGAGGGAGAGGAGGAGGAGGAAGACGAGGCAGAGAAGAAGAAGGAAAAGAAAAGGGAGAAGACAAATGTGGAGAATGGACTATTGACAGCAGTGTCAAACCCTAGAGCAGGTAATTAAGCCAGTAATTGTGCAGTTTATACATAATTACTATTACTTATTATTGTTTTTTTAATATAATTCATAGTCTAATATCTAGCTTTTTTCAGTTTTAATTTAGCAAAGTTAAATTCTCACACTGGAAAATCTGCATCCAGTGAAGATTTTAGGTGATGAATTACTTGTAAGATGAAAAAAAATTCTCTTTTATCCAGATGACTCTCCACCTGTGCTAGAGCTTACCTGCCCAGTATCATCACCACTGCCAGGCGATGCTCCCCTGGAGCCCCCTGTCCTGGGCATTGTAACGGGAGGACGCAGGTCACCCGGACGTTCCTACAAACGTCAGAGGTCCTCCCGGAGTGGAAGCAAAAGCCAAGGCGAAGATGAGGCTGAAGTCGGAGAAACGCCTTCTTCGGAACCAGACGCTGTTCACGAGGTCACGCCACTGGGCACGCCTCCAACACTGTCTCTGGTCGGAGTCGGTCGTCGCACGTCAGTTTTGTTTAAGAAAGCAAAAAATGGCGCGCGAATGGTGAAGAACAAGTCCCTTCCACAACAGAACGGTAAAACCTCTGAGGCTAAAAGCAACGGGTTGGATAGCACCGCCACCAGCCCGAATTCACCCAGTGTGAACAACATCACCACATTACCTCCTACCCCAAACGCCTCCCCAGCACCTCCTTCTCCCTCCTCACACCGCCTGAGGTCTAGAGGCCACAGCTCAGAAAGTGAGGCAGACAAACTCCCTCCTCCGCCCACAGAAGGAGGTAAGGACCGGATGGATCACTGCATTACAGATATTTGATTTTCTAAAGAAAGCAGGGGGAAGAAAGTCTGTATTTGTCACCATGTGGTTTGTGGTGTTGCTAGGCCTGACAAATGGAAAGCACAGCTCTGCAGAACACGATGAAGACGACTCCAACCTAAGGTGAGTATGAGTAGGACAGGAAAAACTAGTGCTGAACTGAAGCATGCACGTTTTTTCCATAAATTTGACTTGAATTTAAAAAGATCCTTCTTGTTTTGGTTTCCACTCCTCTCTGCAGTGTCTCCCCTCCCAAACGCAGTCGGGGTAAACCTGCTTTGGCTAAAGTTCCTAGCAGCGAGAACGGAGACATCTCCGGATCTGGTGTGTATCACGAGAAGACAAAACACAGTGAAATGGCTCTGTTTCTGTTTAGATTAGCAATTTTTTAGCCTACACACATAAAAAAAAATACACATTTCATTTCTTTCTCAGTTTGGGCTCAGGATCTGTCATGAATGCAAATTAATTGCATGTATTGGGATATCCTGTTCACAGGAAAGTCTACACTTCTGTCTTTAGATAGCGAGACCAAACTTGCACCACTGGACCTAGTCTGGGCCAAATGCAGGGGATATCCGTCGTATCCGGCAATGGTGAGGATGCATTCAGTCTTACACTCCATGGTCTAAATCAGGGATGTCAAACTCATTTTACATCGCGGGCTGCATACAATGCACTTTGATATTAAATGGGCCGGACCAAAAAAACTCCTCTTTCCATCAACCTAAACAAGTTTCATTACTCATTATAAAAATGGTTGTAGATAGTGTTTATTTATTACTAAATTAAACTCTTATGTAGTGATTTTCCACTCTCCCATTTACACAAGCACTTTCTTCTATGCTGTAGTGCTTTCTGTCTAACAATCACCCACATGGCACGAAGGAGCAACCTCCTAAACTACAGCCACCCCAAATTACTTGGGTGTAGTATGAATACCTGTGAGGGAAAAGTTGTAAATTAATGAAAATACAGTGAAAAGTCAAACATTTGTTCCCTGCTTCACATTTTCCAATGCTGTCCAATGGACCGGATTGGAGTTTTTGTCGGGCAGTCTCTTGCCCCCTGGCCTTATGTTTGACAGCCTTGGTCTAGATAAACTTTGTTCCTGTGTTGCTAAATTTGCTGTATATGACATAATCTGCTGTTACAGATTGTTGATCCTGACATGCCCCAGGAAGGACTTCTCCACAATGGCATACCCATTCCCGTGCCTCCTCTGGAGGTGCTCAAACTTGGTGAATGGAGGCAAACTGAGGAAGACCAGAAGCTCTTCTTAGTGCTCTTCTTTGACACCAAAAGAACTTGGTGAGATTCACACAGTCAGGGATAAACTCATGTTGTATTTTAGCGTTAGTCTTTGTCACCTAAATTTAAAACGTAAAATGAAAAAAAAAATGTCCCTCTTCATTTTCAGGCAATGGCTCCCTCGTAACAAACTACTGCCGCTGGGAATGGACGACACTGTAGACAAGCTGCGGTTAATGGAAGGCAAAAAACCCAGCGTTCGCAAGTCTGTGCACACTGCTTATGACCGAGCTATGGTACATTTAAACCACGTGAGAGGAAACCTTAACTTCACACCCTCCAATTTTATATAAAATTTAAAAAATACAATTTATATAAAATTTAATTTTAAAGATTTTATCATCTTAAATAAGCTGCCTGGTCGTGTGTACAAAGCTTCTTCAATGCTCTTAAAAAATTTGGGAAAGTAAAACAAACGCTTCCCAATAGGTGTAGTATTTGAAAGTTATCCGCATAAAAAGTTTTTTTTAAAACTGATTTTTGAAATGAGGAGGGGGAAAAGTGCTTTTTTGTAGATTTACTTGTTCATTTATTTGTGTACGTTTTTTTAAATTGTTTTCCACAACCACTGTTGCTACGTGTTCATATAAAGATTTTATTTTAGGCCAAAGTGAGTCGAGACTTTCGTGAGAAAAGTGTAATTATTTAATCGTGAATGGGATTTTCTTGATTGAAAATATATTTAGATTGTATTTGCCATTGAAACGTCACTGTGTATACTGAAGTTTGAAAGTCCCACTTAACATTCACGTCATATCTGGACTTGGACAGCTATGGACACGGGTTTGTCTTCAAGAGTTCTCTATAATAACAATAATAATACCATTTGCATGTTGTTGTTTGCATGTTGCAGGTGATGTATAAGCTGCTCCTTCCTCTGTTTGTTTAGTTACTATGAGTTTTGTTCCATTAATATTCAGAGATAGACTGGTGCAGTGTTGCTGAAGCTGTCGATTTATCAGTGGACCTTCTTTTCCCGCCCTCTTCTAAAGCCACAAGCTGCAGGTGGTGAGATCAAGATTGTGGATACAAGTGGTGGTAAAGAGCTTCCTCCGAGGGGTTTTTGGATCTCTCTTAGCAACAAGGAGAGAAGCTCCTTTATTCCAGAAGAGGTCGGAGTAGCTTCTTCATATTGAAAGGAGCCAGTTAAGGTGGTTCAGGCATCTGTCATGACGCCTCCTGGATGCCTCTTTTGTGAAATGTTTAGGCCACTTCCAACTGGAAGGAGGACTTAGACACACGAAAGAGATTAAGAATGCCTCAGGGTCTCCTTCAGAACAGCTGGGAGTGGGAGGTTGGGGGGATCTCTGCTTAGACTCTTGTTTCTCTGACCAAGATAAGCAGCAATGCATGGGAGGATAATATTCATGGTATTACATCAAAGCTGTTACTGCAGGCATTCACATTGAAACTATACCAGAAGGGGTGCAAATAACTTTTTTTTTTTTTTTTTTTTGGTAACATTTGACTCCAGGACTTTGTTTTCATGTGCTCATGTTTATTCATCAGTTCTGGGAATTTCTTGGTGTATGCACGATAACCATGCATCATTTGTTCTCTGACTGATATTGCTGAGCATCTGGCTACACCTAAATGCTGCAGGTAGTTGGAAGTCTCAGTGAGCTCTCTCACTGTATCCTGTAATCTTCCAGGCATTCTTGGATATATATTTATATTTTTTCCTCCTCCTTCCAGAAAAGGGTCACTTCAGAGTCACGTCACCTGAGTTGAATTTAAAAAAATAAAAAGGGAATTTATCTGTTATAACAGCGTTTTATATTTGAGCACAAAATTAAGTTTTTTGAAATAGATTTTTTTAAAAAAACTTTTTCAGGGATGAGGCATACGCTTTGGAAACGAGTACTAAAAATATTTTTTTATTTTACTATATTTTGAAAAACTAATTGAAGTGAGCATTAAAGGAACAAGTGATTCCATTTGCTCCGAGGTCCCAAACTCTCAGTCCAGCTATGACGTGTCGTTGGTGAGACTTTAGAGTGTTTACTTAATTTTTCCATATTGTGAAACTGTACGGTGATATGAGAATGTCGGCGTACCCGGTGCAGCTACCTGGTTAGTTAGATGTGAAGTCACTACAGAGGTGAGATGGTTTGTGGGGGAGGGAGGGGCAAAAAAAAGTCTACTGCGATCCTCACTCAAGAATTTGCACTTGAATGCAAATGTGGCTGAGGAAACTTGAAAAGCACAAATGGTTACTTTTAAGGATTGGATTGGTGACTCCTGGAGCCATATGTGTGGCAAAACCTTGTGTGTGTATGTGTGTGCGTGCGTGAGAGTGTGTGTGTGTACAGCTTATACATACATGTATACAACCTCAGTGTAGTAAAAGTGCATGTGTATAGTTTTGTAAATATGTAAATGTATGTTTATATCGGCTTACATGAAGTAATTTAAGGAATGCAAAAATCGAGTTTAGATTTTAATTTATAATTTGTGGCAGTTGAGAGTGTTATTTAAAAAGTTAAATATTGAAAAGATTTATGTATGATGCTACGTAGCTCTTTGTAACAGTGATGGTATTCACCAACATGTGGAACATGGAACATATTCTCTAAAAGCGAGGAGGCACAAGACCTTAACTCTGTGGGCAGAAGCTGCCGCACCTGCCTGCAAGTTTTGTTCGTTTTTTTTCCCTTGGTGGCACAGGAGATTTTTGATCTTGTCATTTAAATTGTATTGCAAGATCTATAATCTGCCCGAGACAATATTTTCTCACACAACAATAAATGCTGTTTGAAACAGTTTAATGTGCGTAGCGTGTTTTATTTTTATTCGTTTTAGTAAATTAAATGTATTGTTTGAAGATAAATCTAAATGGAAGTAAATCATCTACTAAGACGTCCTTCCACACTGTTAATAAATATGTGTGTGTGTGTGTGTGTGTATATATATATATATATATATATGTATATGTATATGTGTATATATATATATGTATATGTGTATATATATATATATATATGTATATGTATATATATGCACACATTTCTACATTGTAGGTACATACTGAAGACATCAAATATCTGAAGCAAGATTTATGATAATGTAGCAGAGAAAAAATTGAAATCAAGTTAACAGCACCTCAGATTAATTCAATTCAATTCAATTCAATTTTATTTATATAGCGCCAAATCACAACAAATGTCGCCTCAAGGCGCTTCATAGATACAGAGAAAAGCCCAACAATCATATGACCCCCTATGAGCAAGCACTTTGGCGACAGTGGGAAGGAAAAACTCCCTTTTAACAGGAAGAAACCTCCGGCAGAACCAGGCTCAGGGAGGGGCGGCCATCTGCTGCGACCGGTTGGGGTGAGAGAAGGAAGACAGGATAAAAGACATGCTGTGGAAGAGAGACAGAGATTAATAACAGATATGATTCAATACAGAGAGGTCTATTAACACATAGTGAGTGAGAAAGGTGACTGGAAAGGAAAAACTCAATGCATCATGGGAATCCCCCGGCAGCCTACATCTATTGCAGCATAACTAAGGGAGGATTCAGGGTCACTTGGTCCAGCCCTAACTATATGCTTTAGCAAAAAGGAAAGTTTTAAGCCTAATCTTAAAAGTAGAGATAGTGTCTGTCTCCCGAATCCAAACTGGAAGCTGGTTCCACAGAAGAGGGGCCTGAAAACTGAAGGCTCTCCCTCCCATTCTACTTTTAAATACTCTAGGAACAACAAGTAGGCCTGCAGAGTGGGAGCGAAGTGCTCTAATAGGGTAATATGGTACTACAAGGTCATTAAGATAAGATGGGGCCTGATTATTTAAGACCTTGTATGTGAGGAGCAGGATTTTGAATTAGAGCCCAGATAAATGCCACACAGAGTTCCAGTAGCAGACACATCTCTACATCAACTGTTCAGAGGAGACAGCGAATGAGGCCTTTATGGTCAAATAGCTGCTAAGAAACCACAACTAAGGAAAAGCAACAAGCAGAAGAGATTTGTTTGTGGCCCAGAAACACAAGAAATGGACATTAGACCAGTGGAAATCTGTGCTTTGGTCTAATGAGTCCAAATCTGAGATGTTTGGTTTTGCCTGTCATGTCTTTGAGCGACGCAGAAAAAGTGAACGGATGGTCTCTACATGCATGATTCCCACTGTGAAGCATGGAGGTGGTGTGATGGATGCTGCTTTGCTGGTAACACTGTTGGGGATTTATTCCACATCCTGCAGCGACATGCCATCCCATCCGGTTTGCGTTTAGTTGGACCATCATTTATTTTTTAACAGGACAATGACCCCAAACACACCTCTAGGCTGTTTAAGGGATATTTGCCCAAGAAGAGTGCTGCCGAATGGCCTGGCCTCCAGAGTCACCAGACCTAAAACCAATCGAGATGGTTTGGGATGAGATGGATCGCAGAGTGAAGGCAAAGGGAACAAGTGCTCATCATCTCTGGGAACTCCATCAAGACTGTTGGAAAACCACTTCAGGTGACAAACCTCATGAAGCTCATCGAGGGAATGCCGTCAGCGTGCACAGCAGTGATCGAAGGGTGGATAGTTTGAAGAATCTAAACTATAAAACGTGTTTTGAGTTATTTCACACTTTTTTGTTTACTACATAATTCCATGTGTGTTCATTCATAGTTTTAATGCCTTCAGTGACAATGTACAATGTAAATAGTCATGAAAATAAAGAAAAAACATTGAATGACAAGGCGTGTCCAAACTTTTTATTTTAATAAAATAAAATATATTTTAATAGAACTTGAAAATCTGTTCTGAAGGGCTTCCACCTTTTACTTAATGTTGTGATTTGATGCTATATAAATAAAATTGAATAGCGCAAAATTCAACAACAGCTGCAACCAGAAGGGAGTGAGTGGACCACCAAAGGAGGGAAGATGGTGTTCTCTATTGCATCAGTACTTCTTCATATCTAGTATGTATGGAGAATGACCCCACCAGTCAGGGCATGTGGAGACATACTGACAGTGACAGTTTGAATGGAACAAGCTGCATTAGGTCTCTTATTTAGAGAACCAAGGTTACAATGTAACCAAACATCCAGAGACTTTTAAGCCATAGGACTGGAAGACACTTACAGGAAGTTCATTCAGCCTTTTTTTTTCCCTTTTCCCAGTTTGAAGCACATAAATAAATCACACATATGACACAAAACTATTTCTGTTTATTAGCTGAAAATTCTGCCTTTGTAAAACATACCTTGAAATTATGTTGTTCTAAATCACTGTTTTAAATTTCAACCATACATTTTTTCTGGCCACATCACTGAATTACTGAGTCTCTCCTGAAGGAAAGCTTTAACAGTCTTTGCTCGGTGAAAATCTTCATTATCGTGACTTCATCATCATCAAAGCCACTTTCAATCGGAGGAATGAGAAAAGTGCCCAACGTTTCAGTGTAGACCTGTTCATTCACTAGTGAGGTAATAAATGCCTTCTCTGCTGGTCTTTTACCTGACATGTCACGATGACATTAGAACAACGCCAGACAAAAGTTGCAGATTCATCAGCAAACATCACTTTCATCCAAACATCCACAGTTAAGGATTGCCCCTCGTTATCCCACTCTAGCCTCATTTTTGTCCGCGTTTTGATACTGGTGCAAAATTGACTCATTTCTTACGGCTCTGTCATAAACAACAACTCGTGTCTACATTTTATATTTTAAAGGCGTATTGCTTTGAGTTTACATCTTACCCATATGTTTTCCTTTTATAACCTTACCATTTTGTTTGTATTTGCTACAAAGTTTGGTCACTGCTGACTGGGAACAACATGTTTTACCACAGTCTGTGCCGGCTTACAGAGTTACATGTTCCCTTTCATTATTTCAGCTGACAGCCCTTTTGTTGGAGCCTCGCTCCTTTTCAATCAGCAACAGCTGGTTAAGCGATGCAGATGCTCTCTTTTAACTACACACCTTGTTGGATATTTAGATATCTGCAATTATGTTTTATAAGTGGGAATAACAAAATGCTTCTATATTTTTATCGATAAAATTAAAAATGGGCCATTAATTTTAAACCATTTGGTTCGTTCAAGGTATGTCTAATGAAGCCAGTGTGTTCGACTACCAAACAAAACTTGTTTTGTGTCATATCTAAGATTTGTTTATTTGTTACAAACTGCAAGATCATTTTTCTTGCTGTGGGTTTTAAAGCCAAATTGCTTTGAAGCTATTTTGGTGACAAGTTGCTCCAACATGTTACCAAGATGCCTTCCCTTCCTCTAAAGTCATCACCTACTTTTAGTTTTGACTATACTGAACAGTACAGCTGCACAGAAACAAGATGCTAACACTTGTTAGCAGCCTGGACTTGTTATGAGTCGTGCCACATTAAAGCTGGTGGAATGCAGGACTTACCGTTAGACTACACAAGGTGATTCTGATAGTTTGAGGCGAAATTCCTGGTGATAAATATTCAACTAGCACTAGTTTGGTTTCTGCATGGAAGGTTCAGAATTTAAGAATCAAAGACATGATATCAATAACAGCTTAATCAATTTACCAGTTATGTCATTTGGGGTTTCTTGTAAGGACATATATAATGTGGCACTAATTAAGACATACTCCCTTCAAACCATAACTTTAAAAGTAAGTTTTATATATTTCTGTCATTCTTATTTATTGCTTGGCTGTACAGTACATCCCCAAAACGGCATGTTAAGCTCACCTGCTTTCCCCATACTTGGTTTTTTCCACAAAACAGTCATCTGATTTTTTTATTTTTTTTTGTAATAGTCCACTTAAATAGGACAACTGCTTTTATGCATCCTGGGATTTATTTTGTAACACTACAGACAAACTCTTAAGACTTGACAGGAAATTCCTCATTGGACACAAGGATGAAACAACTTTTCAGATCACCTTTAGAAAACTATTATGCAAAAAGAATACCTGAACTCACTACATTAGATGTCATACTAAAGGTATCTGCAGAGCAAAACATGTGAGCTCATTGGCATCTTCCCACCTTATCAAGAAACTGATAAGGTCTGCCTTGTTTCAATGGAAACACTTAACAGTGACAATAATCAGGCTGGGGTTCCTACTAATCTGCTGCACAAAATGAAACATCAATAAAACTCAAAGTCTTGTTTTGAGTCTAAACATCAGCAAGATAAGAAACGACATGTTTTCAAATTCTGTGAAGAAGGAAAAACATTCTGCTTGTGGCCTCGTGTGACTCACGCCGGGCCTCTCCCTCCTCTGGCAGTTCCAGTTCTTATTCCAGTTTATGCTGATCCCAAAAAGCACACACGCTAACAACTTGTATATCCTGTTTTGTGACATTATGTTATGCAACATAATTTTCGTGATTAGGGCGAGGAGATAAAGATTATCTTATCTTATCTGCCAAAGGTAGTTTAACTTAATTTTTCCTCCTCATGCTAACTCATTAAATATGTAACATATGTTCCATTCACTGTTCATGTTGTTGCTGTAATAAAACAATATAAAAAAGCTTAAATACACCATTGCAAATATGTTCTGCCACAGTTCATTTTAAAATCTACTAATGTGCTTCTGCCCTGTTTCTGCTCAAAAGCAGCAATGTGATGACATGCTTCCTGGAGAACTAATAACACCGGTTTCAAAGACACCAGTCCTCCTTAAATAGTGTAAAACGTAGTGTTGGATTCCAGTGGTCAAAGTTTGTCGGTCTCATGAGTGTCAAGAGGGTTGAAAAATATCTTGAAACCAGTGTACAAACTATTTTTGGATGAGGCAGAGCCACTTCTATTAGTGCTAACAGAGTCCTATAGAAGAGATAAGAAGCCATTATCTGTGGAGTCTTGCTGGTCAGATTTGCCTCCTCGAGAGCTTTTGCTGGGGTTTGGAGTGGTTGAATACTTTGGGGGGTATCTGATGAACAGACGGTCCTCCTCCTTTTTAATCCATCTTAGAAGCTTAGTGATAGCAGTAATGGCACAGGCCTTTGTCACCAGGGGGCTGAAGCAGGTGTACAGCTCAAATTTACTTGTGACCTTGAGTAAAGGAGAAAACAATCAAGAGAAGACTGTGAAATACATATACATTTAGAAATAAGAAATAGAGCTATTACATTTCTTGCTATGTTAGATGAGAAGATCAATGATGCTTCAGTTAGGAGCTGCTTATCTTAGCTAAGGAAAATACCTGGAAGCAAGCTAACAGCTTTTTTGAACGCCTTCTGAAAAAAGCTTCCCAGTGAATGGACTATTAAGCCCCAGTTCCAAGGCTTTGTGCTAAGCTAAGCTGCCACTTACTGGCAACTTTTTTTTTTTTTTTAAAGGTATCCCGTCCAACTGCTCTTTAATGCAATTACCTAATCGGCCAATCACATGACAACAGTTCAATGCATTTAGGCATGTAGAGATGGTTGCATTTTCTGCTGAAGTGATTTGAGTGACTTAGCCGTGGGTTTTCATGGCAGACGGCAAGGTCTGAGCATTTCAGAAACTGCTGATTCCCCCCCCCTCCCTCCCCTCTGAATGATCTGAACATTGAAGCAGATGGGCTTCTGGCTTCTGTGAGCGAAACACAGGCTCAACTCAACACTGTTGAGTCTCGATTTCTTCTGCAACATTCAGATATTAAGGTCAAGCTTCCTTTGGGGGATGGATTCTTGGTACACTTTGGGCCCCTTAGTACTAATGAGCATTGTTTAAACACTATGGCCTACCTGAAAAATGTTGCTAACAATGTCCCTTCTTTTAGTACCTCCGTGTACCCATCCTCTGACTGCTGCTTCCAGCCAGAATCTCAAATAGTCTGGTTTCTTGAACATGAAAGAGTTCCCTGTACTCAAATGGCCTCCACAGTCATCACATCTCAATCCACTTGTGGTGGAACGGCAAATTTGCATCAAATCTGCAGCAACTGTGTGATATCACATCAATATAAACCAAAATCTCTGACGATTGTTTCCAGCACCTTGTTGATTCTGTGCCATGAAAAATTAAGGAAGTTCTGAAAGCAAGAGAGGGTCCAACCAGGTACTAGCAAGGTGTACCTAATAAAGTGGTCGTTGACTGTTTTGAGTGTAGTGTCGATCTTTTGGAAGAATCTTTTCAAAGTTGGACAAACACAGGAAAAAAGAATACAACCACAAACTAATGTACGTACCCAGGCTAGCAGAGTTTCTCTCTCAGCAACATGGTAGATAAGCTTAAGGGGTCGTGAGGTGCTGTGGATGCGGCCGTGCATATAACGATAAAGATCCAGCAGTCTCATTTTCTCCTCTTCACTGCTGTATGGTGCCTCCATCTCTGGGCTACGTACAGAAAAGCATCATAGGACACAAGTTACACACAAAAACACCCAAAACATGTTCAATAACACTGTAGTGGAAAGAGAAACACACAATGCTTGATTTGTAAACTATTAAAACTCCATTTCTAACACCGACAGGACAATGTTGCCTAAAAGCCTAAAAATATCTTAGTGGGCACTTTTGTACTTCTCACACATGATTATTATCATTAGCAGCAAAAGGTTTTTACACTGCTTCTACACAGCTAGAAGATAATAAAATGTTATGCAAGACAAATATCACTAACTAACATGCAGCACAAACACTTGGCATGTTTGCATTTTTAAAATCTAGTTTAGGCTCATATCAGCCTTATGCAACTGCAAGGACAGCAAGCATACACAAACAAACACACACCTGGTGAACTGAGTGAGCTGGCGGTAGTTGTCTGGCACATCAAAGGGCTTGTACATGAAGTGTCTGAGGTCTGAGACGCCCACCTGGCTCACACTGTACGTCTGAGCTTTGGCAATGAGGCTCAGGGAGTTCTGAGCCATCATAGCCTCCTCTATCTTTCTCTTGCACTCAGCTACAGAGTAAAAAGCCTCTTTGTCTGTCGAGAGCAGCAGCAAACAAACAGTGCATTCTGGAGGGTCCAGGTAAGAAATGTATGCATAAAAGTAACAGTCAGGATTAAAGAGCGGGAGGCAAATGGGGGTCCAGATCTCGCCAGCCTGAAAGGCAGAGGACGCTCCAATGAGGTTAAGCAGAAGGTGAACGTCAGCAGGCTCCAGCCGCGAGTCCTCAATGACGGTCTTTTCTTGGACGATGGTTAGAAGCTGGTTCTTGGCGATGAGGATGGAGAAAACCAGATTGGGTGTGATAGCTTTCTGCAGGATCTGGCTGAGAGAGTCCCTGAGAGAGGAGGCTAGAGGCAAGCAGTGCACTGCCGATAGCAGGAAGCTGGGGTCAGAATCCACCAAGTTGAGGAGACCATCCAGGATCTTTTCTGAGCCCGCTAGGAGTCTCCTCAGGTCGTAGTTTTTCTTGTGTTCAAAGATGCGGGATATACTGGCCTGGGTGAGCATGCTGATGATCTGATAGTAGACATAGAGGAGCTCTCCCCGCAGCTGCTGCTCAGACTGATGACTGCTGGAGACGCACACCAGAACGAGGGGCCCTTTCTGCAGGAACACTACGGTGTGCTCGTCTGAGGGAAGGGGGAAAAAACATGAGCAAATGTTAGAAAAAAACAAAAACAAAAAAAAAAACAATCAATGAAAACTAAAACTGCTCCTAAGGATACCACCGACCCCCTAAACTCACTGTTCTCAAAATGAAACAATACAGGGAATGCACTGCTTATTATATTTCAGATACTGTTCTCTATGGTCCAGGAGCTTTTTGACAAGCTGGAAACAATTTTGCCCTGTATTCAGAGCCACGCTTGCTCTTGTTGGTGTGTTTAAAAAAGTCAGATTTCCTTTTAAGTTAGTGAATATGAACATGAAAGTGGCTGGAAAAAACCATCATAGATAAAAATCTGTTCAAATTTGCATTTTGGCCGATGCCCAACATTCTTACCTGAGTAGACTGAGCGAATGATATTATCTCCACTTTGGACAAAAGACACCAGCGCCATCATCACTCCCATTGTTGATGAAAGAGCCTCTTCGCTGCCATACCGGGAATAAATGGGCTTACCGGCTTCGCTTAGCACAAAAACATGTTTCCTGTGCTGCCGCCAGCTGTCAGCTGTAACATCCTCATCGCGATGAGATGTAAATGACGACGATTCCAGTGTGCCTGCCTCCAACAGCGGGGATGACCTCCCCTTCACACCTATACCTTGTTCTTCAAGCTTGGCCTTGGCCAGCATTGTTACAACAAATTCCCCAGAGTCGTTCTGGTCATTGTCAGTGGCATCATCTTCAGTTGTTCCATCAGTTGGCTGCGTGGACGCGTTGTTTTGGCACTCGGTTTCTGTCTCTTCGGGCTCTAGCTTCATCACTTGGTCAGAAGGAAGCTTCTCATCCAAACCGAGATGCTCTGCCGAAACATCTGGTGGGTGCGAATTCAAAGGCTCAATTCTGCTAACAGCGGCGCTCCCATTACTCTCTACTGAATCAGGAAACATGTGATTCTCCAAAAGGGAGAAGGAGGCTGCCAATGAGTCAGCTACAATGAAAACAAAAACCAACGTGTGATGTAAGTGATGAAGATTAAAATTAGACAAGCTTCAAAGAGTGATTACGTAGCTTATTTACCAGGTTGATTACTCTCTAAAGGGCTATCACCAATCTTCACTGCCGCCGCCTCTCCTTCTTGATGATTGGCTGTTTCCATGATACCATCCCAGTGTCTGGAAAGAATAAAGACAGAGAGGAATAAACTGCTTTATAAATCATGCATTGTAGTTTTTGCAGATAGAAATCAAAGATCCCATGCATCTCCAGTCTGTTATGAATAGAAGCACTCATACTGGACCAGTGGTCAGGTCACATGATTACAGAGGAGAGTTACTCCAACTCCAAGTTACTAACACTGTGGAATTTAAACCTGATTACAGCTAGCAGTCTGTCTAATGTTACACTACACATCAACACGGAGAAACGGGACTAAGTGGCCGGTAGAGAAAGAGCGCTAACGTCCGCATGATAACAACTTATCTACACATGCACGATAAATTTCAGACGTCCTGTAATGCTTACCTTTCTAATAAGTAACTAATAAATGAACGCTGACTGTAGTTACACGGCTAACACTGGGTGCTAGCAAGCGACACATACAGATCAATTTCATGGCCTTGGCTTAACAGTGCTCATGCAGCCAACCGTGGCTATCTAAAATTAGCCGGATAAACAGAGAAAGAGTGAAACTTACGGTTTTGTACCGTCGACGACTTGGACTGAATGTCTAATGTCAACACTGACTTTCATCAGCAGCCCCACTGCAAACAAGCTGTCAAGAATGAGAAGCAGAAAACAAATTTTCCCCTTACCGAAGCCGACATCCGGAATCTCTGATGACAACTTCAGCTGACCAATCAGCGCGCTCGCTGGCGTCGGTTAGTCCCGCCCCTCCCCACTCTCTGGTTGTGGGCTCGTAACAGAAACTTGAAGAGACAAATCTCAGATAAACGTGCAGCACATGTATGGGTGCTGCTGTAGCAGATATAATACAGCGAAACGCTTTCTGTGACAAAGAAGGAACGGAGAACTTAAAAAAAACCCCAATGTGAATTAAAACAAAAATGTTTTTACATCTATATTGACCAATATTTTTTTTTTTTTTTTTTGGATTAAACTAATACTTAAATCCAGTATTTTCCATTTTCCATATTACACTGGTGGCTAATACTAAAGCTAGCATGTACTCCCGTCCCCAACTTGAACCCTCTGACATCTGTCATTCCTATAGCACACCTCATTACCGTCTTGCTGTCCTCATACATGTCTTTAACCAGGGTCCCTCCTGACCGCCTTCTCAAACAGTACCACAGTTCCTCTCCTGGCAACCAATCATCTTCTTCAAATACACAAACACACAGTGCAGGTAACTCTGACCTTCCTACTTCTCCGTCAACACTCTCACTGCTCACTGATAGTCACCTCTCTTTAAACGAGCTTCAACGACTCTTTCCCATATCTTCATGGCACACATGAAGGGGATTGAAGGTTTTATAAAAAGGGGCGAGGCCATAACACAACCTAGACAAATGATGTCGAAATATAGATTTTTATCCACGCACATTTGTTTAACTTCACTGTGTTGGTGGCGCTGAAAGGCTCTGTTGTGTACGTGATGAAGTAGTCGTCCTGCGTACTACGTCACGTCCGATTGCCTCTCCTCTCCGTACGTAAACATCATAACGGTAGAAATGGGGGATATGACATCTCCAAACCAGAGTGCTGATTTATAAATCACTAAAACAGACACCGCAGCCCAGTCACTTAATTTGACACCAGTTGAATAAGCGGACGCCATGGAGGAGCCGTGGGACTTTGAGTTTCTGTCCCGCATCGCTGACAGCTGCCTGTCGTTTCTCTCTGAGTTTGTAGACGACTGGCTCGCCAACGACATGAGAGTGTCCATATTCAAAATACTCCTCAGCTGGTTAATTTTTAGTCTAATCGCCATTCACTTCGCGTGGAAAGTCTATGGGAATACAGTGAACGATATGTATTACAGACAAGGTGAGTTTTTCCTCCTGCTTACCGGTGCGCTGCCTGCTAAGTGAGCGCTAACACGCTAGCTTGATCTGTGTGTGTTGATTTTCAGGGACCGGACAGAACGGAGGCACACCTGATACAGCTGCACACACGAGTGGATGGTAGGTGGCCGATTTCGGGGTCACGTTTGCATTGCACAAGTGATTAATAAGAAATCGTGTTCATTACCACCGCACCATCACCAGTCACTTTATTAGGTAAACCTTGCTAGCACCCAGTTTGACACTCTTTTTGCCTTCAGCGTTGCCTTAATTTTCCATGGCTTAGATTCAACAAGTTTCAAGTTGACATAATAGCATCGCACACTTGCTGCAGCTGTGTTTTGGCTGTACAGCCATTAGATGATGAGTACACTGTGATCACAAACAGATGAACACGGTCAGCAACAATACTCGGGTAGGCTGTGATCCTCAGGCCCAGAACTTGACAAGAAAATATGCCCACACGTTTACAGCACCAACATCAGTGAGCCCATGTGAATTGTAGCCTCAGTTTCTGTGCTGTACTAAACTAAAGGAAGTGTTACGTGGTGTGGTCTTCTGCTGCTGTGGCCCATCACCTGCAATGCCCTACATGTTGTGCATTCAGAGATGCTCTTCTGCATAGCCCAATTCTGATGGTTGGGTATTAGAGGCACTGCCATCTTCCTTTCAGCTCGAAGCAGTCTGGCAATTCTCTGACCTCTTTTTGGGCACTTTGGCCCAAAAAGCTATAGCTTACTTGACATTTTCTCCTTTTCAGACCAGTGTCTCAAAATCCTAGACATGCTTGTATGAAAAAATCCCAGTAGATCAGCAGTTTCTTAAATACTCAGACCAGCTCGTCTAGCACTTGTGCCATGCAGTAAGTTGCTGCCACAGTTGACTGGACAGAGGTACCTAACAAAGTGACTGGCAAGTGCATGTTTCACCACACTTAAATGGTTTATTGGATTTTGTTATCTTTGCAGGGAAGGTAAAGCAGGGGATGGTCCAAAGATTCATCGGGATTAATGGGAGCTTGATCGCTGGACTTTACCCAAGTGAGGGCTGGACAATTTGTATGTCCCACAGAGACACGAAATGCACACCAGTTTTTGTTTTTTTCATTAACAAAGCGTTACCTTCCATGGATTAAAGATGGTGTTGAGACAGCTTCACCTTCTGTGAATCACTTAGCCATGCCAGTGGCCATGGCTACTATTCATACAATGTTTAATTTGACCTCTTGATACTGCTCACTGAGCAAGACCTTATTGTGCATAAAGAACTAAAAGGACGTGTTTAACTGGTCACTTGGTGATATGTGATCAAGACTGTACTTGAATGGTGCATGAAAGGAAAACAAGTCATCATTTTCCAAGTAATGACACAGGATCACATGTATAGTTTTTGTAATATATATACATATATAATACGCTGATTTGAGTATTGCATTGACTTGTGTATGTGAATATTTATGATCCAAATAATTTGCAGTGAACTGTGTGATTTTGTTTTTTTTTTTTGTTTTTTTTTTAATCTTTGCTGTATTATAAATGGTCATCTATGGTCATTTTAAAATCAGACACAATAAAAGCAGATCATGTTTTATATCTTCAGTCTTTATTTTAACAGCCATTTTGCATTTAGTTCATTTGAAATCTACATTAAGCAATATTTTGGCAAACAGTCAAAACATTAAAAAAAAAAAAATCTTCGGTTTTAAAATGAATTACTTTAGTTACTAAAATGTTTTTACCACAACTTGCCTGATGAGGCTTTGATGAACATATTAGGATGTGTAAAAGACTTTGAGTTAAGTCTAAAAGTTATTGTTTTTATTTTAATACCATTACTAAATCATGCCTTAATAATTAAAAAATGACTTAAAACTAATACTGAAACTGGTCAAAACTAAACATATTCAAACTGTAACTAAAATGAGTAAAACCACTCAGGAAACTACAATAAATTAAAAACAACAACAAAAAAACTAAAGAAAAAAATAGAACAACTGTAACAAAACATCTAATTAAAACTACTAAAGGATGGTGGAGATTTTTAAACTGTACAAGTGTTTTTATTACTATTACAATGGCAGTGTGTATTTCCAGAAATTAAAATTATGTACTCAGTCATTGTAAGATGTGGGAGGGAGCTGGAGTACCCACAGAGAACCCAAAAAGACACTGGGAGAACCTACAGACTCCATAAAGAAACCCGGGAACTTTTTTTTGTTGTAAGATGACAGTGCTAACCCCCACCCTCACACTTGTTCATTTACTGTTTGCGTTGTAATACTTTTACATACAGTGGGGCAAAAAAGTATTTAGTCAGCCACCGATTGTGCAAGTTCCCCCACTTAAAATGATGACAGAGGTCAGTAATTTGCACCAGAGGTACACTTCAACTGTGAGAGACAGAATGTGAAAAAAAAATCCATGAATTCACATGGTAGGATTTGTAAAGAATTTATTCGTAAATCAGGGTGGAAAATAAGTATTTGGTCAATAACAAAAATACAACTCAGTACTTTGTAACATAACCTTTGTTGGCAATAACAGAGGTCAAACGTTTACTATAGGTCTTTACCAGGTTTGCACACACAGTAGCTGGTATTTTGGCCCATTCCTCCATGCAGATCTTCTCAAGAGCAGTGATGTTTTGGGGCTGTCGCCGAGCAACACGGACTTTCAACTCCCGCCGCAGATTTTCTATGGGGTTGAGGTCTGGAGACTGGCTAGGCCACTCCAGGACTTTCAAATGCTTCTTACGGAGCCACTCCTTTGTTGCCCGGGCGGTGTGTTTTGGATCATTGTCATGTTGGAAGACCCAGCCTCGTTTCATCTTCAAAGTTCTCACTGATGGAAGGAGGTTTTGGCTCAAAATCTCACGATACTTGGCCCCATTCATTCTGTCCTTAACACGGATCAGTCGTCCTGTCCCCTTGGCAGAAAAACAGCCCCATAGCATGATGTTTCCACCCCCATGCTTCACAGTAGGTATGGTGTTCTTGGGATGCAACTCAGTATTCTTCTTCCTCCAAACACGACGAGTTGAGTTTATACCAAAAAGTTCTACTTTGGTTTCATCTGACCACATGACATTCTCCCAATCCTCTGCTGTATCATCCATGTGCTCTCTGGCAAACTTCAGACGGGCCTGGACATGCACTGGCTTCAGCAGCGGAACACGTCTGGCACTGCGGGGTTTGATTCCCTGCCGTTGTAGTGTGTTACTGATGGTGACCTTTGTTACTTTGGTCCCAGCTCTCTGCAGGTCATTCACCAGGTCCCCCCGTGTGGTTCTGGGATCTTTGCTCACCGTTCTCATGATCATTTTGACCCCACGGGATGAGATCTTGCGTGGAGCCCCAGATCGAGGGAGATTATCAGTGGTCTTGTATGTCTTCCATTTTCTGATGATTGCTCCCACAGTTGATTTTTTCACACCAAGCTGCTTGCCTATTGTAGATTCACTCTTCCCAGTCTGGTGCAGGTCTACAATTCTTTTCCTGGTGTCCTTCGAAAGCTCTTTGGTCTTGGCCATGGCGGAGTTTGGAGTCTGACTGGTTGAGGCTGTGGATAGGTGTCTTTTATACAGATGATGAGGTCAAACAGGTGCCATTCATACAGGTAACGAGTGGGGGACAGAAAAGCTTCTTACAGAAGACGTTACAGGTCTGTGAGAGCCAGGGATTTTCCTTGTTTGAGGTGACCAAATACTTATTTTCCACCCTGATTTACGAATAAATTCTTTACAAATCCTATCATGTGAATTCATGGATTTTTTTTTCACATTCTGTCTCTCACAGTTAAAGTGTACCTCTGGTGCAAATTACTGACCTCTGTCATCATTTTAAGTGGGGGAACTTGCACAATCGGTGGCTGACTAAATACTTTTTTGCCCCACTGTATATAGGTGTTTTTTTTCCAATTACATCTTTATTTACCAATACCAACAATCCTTCATTTAGATTCATAAATATGGTGCAAAAATGTCTTCAGTTTCCATTAATTTTTTGTGTTTTGGGATTACCTGATGATAATAGGAATAGCTGGAATCAGTAGCATGTGCACATCCATTACATTTGTGCAAGTTAGGCCGGGTACGAGTAACCGCTGCCCACCAGAAAGACGAGAAAAAAACGTGTAAGAATCATTGTTGATAAGGAAGTTGTCGATGTCCAGGCCCTGAGCTTTCGCTTCATCGTACAAACCACCATCAGTAATCGCCCCTGCTGCCTCAGTGGGTCCATCCTGACCATCAGTGCCCCCACTCAGAAAGACTGGCCCTTCAGGCGGAAGCCCTAGGCTTCTCAGTTCCAGCCCCACTCGCATAGCCAGCTCCTGGTTCCGACCACCTCGGCCTTTGCCTGTTAGCTCCACAGTGGGTTCGCCTCCAGCTAACAGACATGTGGCACCCCATCCCTCTGTACGCCCTTTTTCTAAAACCTGCATTGTACGGCAGAGGTCCCAGCTCTCCACACCAACTTCAGGGCCCAGCTTCAGCACCTCAGTGGCAATGTCAGGAGGAGGTTCCTCTCGAGAACAGGCAAAGCGGGCCAGCAGGCCGTAGAGTCTAGACACAGACTGCACATCTCCACACACACTTGGCGAAAGGACTACAGGGAGGAAGCCCAGCTCTCGAGCACAGAGACCAGCGCGTTTAAGGGCAACACCGTTGGAGCCAATCACAGCATTGAGAACATGTCCCGATGTATCAGATTCCTCCTTATGCTCTTTCCACCTAGAATTCGGTTTGTCAAGGACTTCCTTTACTGATGTCGGAAGCAAGTTTAACAGCTTGTAACGCTCAAGGATTGACAAAACTTCCTCAGGCCACACCTGACTCATCACTGTGGGGCCACTAGCTATAATGTCAATAGGATCCCCAATCACATCAGATAGTATCAGTGCAACAACCTGTGAAGACGTTATAAGAGTGATATTTGACGTACAAATTACAATACTGAGAATTTTAAACTCCGTTTAAAAGAAGGCTAAAAAAACTGTCTGTTACCTGTGCAGGGTGAGCATGATGTGCAAGCCCTCCACCCTTTAACAACGAAAGGGCACGACGTATGGTGTTCAGCTCCTGAATAGTGGCACCAGCACCTGCAAGTCTGCGGGTAACATCTAGCTTTTCTTGCAAGGTGATTGGCGGGATGGGTGCAGGTAGCAATGCAGAGCCCCCACCTAAACAATGATGAAAACCAGCATGCGTTACAGATATCTTGGAGTCGTTTATGACCAGGATATGTCCACCAGTGTGTATATTAAACAAATATTTTCACTGCTTTTTTGCATTTGTGGAATATCTCTAAAATTATAAACATCTAAATTTTGAAATTGTTATTTTATTTATTTATAAGTTTCTTCTAGGCTGTACTACTGTAGTTCATTATTATCGTGGACTAAATTCCCTGAAAAGCCTTTAGCTAATCTAAAATGCTGCAGAGAGTACTGACAGGGGCTAGAAAGACAAAGCATATTTCTCCAGAATCAATTTTTAAAATCCTTCTCTTCACATACAAAGTCTTGGATCATCAGGCACAATCTTATCTTAAATACCTCAGGGTACCGTATCACCCCAATAGAGCGCTATACTCTCAGACAGCAGGTTGACTTGTGGTTCCTAGTATTTTAAAAGTCGAATGGAAGGCAGAGCCTTCAGCTTTTCAGACACCCTCTCTACTTTTAACATTAGGCTTAAAATTTCTTCTGACTGTTGGGGCTTTCTTTGTATTTTTGAAGGGTCTTCATTTTACACTATAAAGTGTCTTGAGGTGACTGTTGTTGTGAATTGGTGCTATATAAACAAAACTGAATTTAAATTAATATTTTAATGATATCTGTGAAACGATTATTGTTTTATTATTTTTAACAATAACCAAGAAGTGCCATTCGTACCTGAAATCAGTACAAGAAGCAAGTCTTTCTCGGTCAGCTCACTGGCTAAATGCTTGATCTCCTCAGCTGCCTTCTGGGCATCAGTATCAGGCAAGTTGTGTTTAGCTCCCTCTATTACTTTGATGCGGCTGTTTTCTTTTAGCAGCAGATGGCTGTGATGGAAAAAGAAATATTATTAACTTTACTTCCTGAGTTAACACTTTAAGTTGCTTTTACCTCTAAATGCATTCGCTTACTCTTTCCCATGCTGCTGTAATGTTTGCTGAATCCCATGTGGCACGCTTATGACTCCTTTCACTAAATGATCACCTACAATCCTCTCTGCCTCAGCGGCCATTCCCAGCACAGCTTTTCCAAAGCCCACCAAGTGCAGGTTGTGTTTGAGCGTGAATGTGCGACCATCAATAACAACAGAGTCCTCCTTGCGCTCAATACTTTGACAGACCACAGTATCTGGCTGCACGGCTTCCACTGCAGCTGCAAACACTTCACGTGCCCGCGTGTCCATTGACATTTTGCAGAACGTGGGTTTTCTCCTCGCCACAAGATGCAGAAAAGGCTGAGACCGGAACAAGGAAAGAACACGGGCCATTGATAATTCAGTGGATCTGAGCAGAAATGTCCTAAGGGATATAGAAGAATTGAACAGATTTTTAAAGAGAGCACAATTTAAACAAACCATAAATAACCTGCAAAGGAAAAGGAAATAGTCATGTAGAAGTCATGAAGCAATTATAATTAGAACTTTTTCTTAAATTTACTTTGTGTGCCTCAAATTCACCTTTTTTAAGAGCTTGTTTTGTGTTGTTCAGTCATCACACTTCTTGTAAGTCTTGTTTAAGGTCAAGTCTGATGACTGCAGGAATGCAGAGGAATACATTTTGCTTAACTGTTCTGAAAACAAAAAGAACACTTTTTATTCTCTTACTAGTTAAAACTATACTTACATAAATGCATTTAGGTTTGTGTTTCAGTAGATTCACGAGGCTGCCTACCCGAGAAAGTTGTAAATATCATATGAAGCTGGTGTTTTCCTTTGGAAGCCTGCTGCGTTTGGACTCCAGCTCAGAGGTTAGGCAGTGTGGCAACAATCTGGCCAGACACTGGCTGGAGTTGTGTACCTTTGGTGTAATGATTGACTTCAAAGGATAACAGGCCACATGAAAGTGCTGACACTGCAGGTGTGCATTAAGTCGTTTTTGTTGTATTTTGATTTTTTTCTGCCACAGATTGCATTAAACTCAGTGATACCCATACTTTGTTCATTGCTGTTAAACAAAGCAGCCTCTTGTGTAGCCACACCCGTCTTTAAGCCCTGTAGACATAATTTTTATTTATTTATTTATAATGTATGCAGTTTAACATAGTTCTGATATGGAGCTTGAAACTGATGTGGTGCAAATAGAGTTTATAGCTATTGCTAAATTCCAACCCTTGTCCCTTGTTGGGCTTCTTCATTCACGATGCAAAAACAAAAATTACAACATTCAGTTACAGAAAACCATAATACACCATGAATACAAAACTACAAGAAATACACAGTAAAATAAAGTAAAATATAGTATAAAAAAAACAGAGAGAGATAGGTTGTGCATCTGGTTTTTAGGTAGTTTGCTTGTCTTTTTTTCTTTTCTTTTCTTTTTTTTTTTTTTTTTACAAATGAAAGCTGAGCCACTGGGATTGTGGTATTTTAATGTGATTAGATGTACATGCTAGAAATCCAGACAATAATGACAATATTATATAATGAGATTTTAGATTTGTTAAATTTTAAAAAAAAAACAAAAACAAAACAAAGAAACCCCTCACAAACACTTACAGGTCGTTTTGTTAGATACACCTCTGTAATACCAAATTCTACCTCTTTCTTGCCTTCAGAACGACCTTAATTCTTCATGGCACAAATTCAAATTCACAAATTCAAAAAGGTGCTGGAAACACCCTGGTGCACCACAGTTGCTTTTTGTCAGCTTTGTCATTTGTCAGCTTCACATGCATATCTCCTATATCACCACATCCACAAGTTGCTCTACTAAGATCTGGCAACTGTGGAGGCCATTTGAATTCAATTAAATTATTGACATATTCAAGAAACTAGTCTGACAAGATCTGAGCTTTATGACATGGTGAGTTATCCTGCTGGAAGCAGCCATCAAAAGATGGGCATTTTTTGGTCATAAAGGGATGGAGTGTCTCAACATTGCAGCAAAAATCAAGACTTGTGAGATCTGGAAACGTTCTGCTAACTTTCATGACAATTTTGGTGAGCCTTTATGAATGCGTGAGTTTCCTGTTCTTAGCCGATGGGAGTGGCACACACTGTGGGCTTCTCCTGCTGTAGCCCATCTGCCTATTCTGCTCACCTGGTTATAACCAGTGTTCCTTATGTAGTGTGACCATTCTCCCTGGAGTGTTTTTTTTTTTCTACAGATGGTTGATGGTTGGGAAAGTCCCAGAAGTCAGTTTCTGAAATACTCATACGAGCTCGTCTTGGCACCAATGACCATGCCACCTAACTATATTTGCCTTAACAAGTAGCAAAACAGGTGTACCTAACAAAGTGACTGGTGTGGATAACTTAAATATCATGCTACTTGTTATCTCAGTAAATCAAACGCCTATTGGCAAGTTATT
This sequence comes from Neolamprologus brichardi, assembly GCF_056152115.1. Lineage (NCBI taxonomy): Eukaryota > Metazoa > Chordata > Actinopteri > Cichliformes > Cichlidae > Neolamprologus > Neolamprologus brichardi. Next base: position 19,192,238 of record NC_142108.1, read on the forward strand.
TTTAATTTACCCCTGCATGAAATACATTGGCATTTAATTAAGCAGAATTCTTCCTCTACAACCAAACTTTAGAGACTTCCATTAAAAAAAAATCAAAAAAGCACGAGCGGCAAACAGAACCTTTCACTTAATTAATCGTACCATGGACTTGTCTTTCTGTGAGGACGAAACTGTCGTTGGTACTTTCTTCTTCACTTCTGCGTCCATCCTGCAAACCTAGAGGCTGCCAGATAACTGGACCCAACTGATAAACACACACGGCTAACGGTGACAGCCAGAAAGTGCTAATGCTAATGCAAGAAGGCTTTGCTTTTTAAAAACAGACATTCTAAAACAAACTCGACTACAGTAGAGCTTTAAAAAAAAAAACGACAATAAGCTTTTAACTCCTAAACTGCATTTGGTAAGCAAACTGTGTAAATAACGACGCTGTTGCTGGTACAATGCAGCTATCGCGATAACATCTTGCAATATCGCGTGGTTTCCTAAGCCCGAGTTTGTCAGGTCAGGTGACGAATATATATGCGCGTCACTGACGTGGCGAAAGCGGCGCTTTTCCCTCCTCCTCCTCTCCGCCGAGGACAGAGAAGTATCCCAGGCGGGATTTTGTCGCTGTGTTTGAACTATCCTTCTTTAAGGAAAAAAGACCCCTTTCATATCTCCGCAGCTCATATATTTGTAAAGATTACATAAGTGACACTAGTGATTCGATTTAAATCAAAACGAGGGCGCGCTTACCCTCAGACACAGACAGGCCATCATGAAGCTAACGGACAATGTGCTGCGGAGCTTCAGGGTTGCTAAAGTGTTTCGCGAAAATACAGACAAAATTAATTGCTTCGACTTCAGCTCGAATGGTGAAACGATTATTTCCAGCAGCGACGATGACTCGCTAGTCTTGTATGACTGCCAGGAGGGAAAGTAAGAGCGAGTTCTCCGTATATTTTGTTATTTTTTTTTACTTTGCTGTTTTTTGACGTTAGCTATTTGCTATGCTAACTAGCGAGGCCTGTGCTGCACTGCGTTAATGCTCAGCGTAAAATTGTCCGAGTGCAAGCAACATCAAATTAACAATAAATCTGTTAGATTTAATGTCTGCAGTTATGCACTATATTAGCAAATAAATATATAGTCACATTGCTCGAACCAAACCCTTAACGTTGAAAGGACTGTTCTCAGTATGTGTGTGTTTGATGGGTTTGTGTTGATGAACTCTAGTAGGATTTGCAGGGTCAGCTTATATAAATATAATCACCGATAAATGTAAAAGCTCATGACTGAATGACAGAGAAATCCTTCATTGCTAGGGACCGCGTGCCCTTTTGCTGCGTTGTCTTTCTTTTTGTTGGTGGTGTGTTTTTTGGGAGGGTTTCGTGCAGCAGCTGCTTCATCCCCCTACGGGAGACAGTAAAGTTATTTTGTCTTAAATCGATGCAGTACATAAACACTTAAGATAAAGAGCACAATACTCAGTTTTAATGAAATGTTTTTGGTGTGTTTCTTCACTGACAAAGGGGTTATTTTAAAAGTCCATATGGTTGTTTGTTTGCAGACCCAAGAGGACTCTCTACAGTAAAAAGTATGGCGTGGATCTGATCAGGTACACACATGCTGCAAACACTGTGGTCTACAGTTCCAACAAAATCGATGGTATGTTGATGCACAAGTGTGTGTTTGTTGTTGTTTTTTTGTAGTTTTTGCTTGGTAGTGTAGTAGGATTGGGTTTGTTTGTTTTTTTTATGTAATAAGATGTCTCACATGGTCAAAAATAATAACAACAGCAGTGTGGGAGTAAACAAGGAGGCATGTTTGTTGTGCATTTAACATTGAAGTTATCACATTTAAGGTAAGATGATATGTGTTTCGATGGTTGGCGTGGACAGGCTGCTGCATGCCAGTTCATCACTGCTGGACTGACTGCTCACTTTGGTCTGAGGTAGTTGTTTGTACAGTTTGAGGGTCTGTGATTCTGCCCAATACAGGAGCTAACTGTACAAGTGACTGCCTTGCCCAAGGTTGAGTCTCCTCATCAGATCGACCTGTAATAAACTTCACGCGTGGAAGACAATATGTTTTGGGTTTTGCTGTTGCTCTTGCTGTCTTGTTTAATGTATAACTTGGCTGTGGGCGTCTCCTCCTTTCTTGATTATGTTTGTCTTTTTCTCCAAGACACTATACGGTACTTGTCCCTTCATGACAACAAATACATCCGCTACTTTCCGGGGCATAACAAAAGGTGAGAACTGGATTTTATTTTGGTTTGAATTGCAGTGTTACATTCAAGGTTACACTGTTGTAATTTTTTTTTTCTTTTTTGTTTGTTTTGTGACCAGAGTGACATCTCTCTCCATGTCTCCTGTGGATGACACATTTATTTCTGGCTCATTAGATAAAACAATCAGACTGTGGGATCTGCGATCACCCAACTGCCAGGTTAGTATATTTGGTTGTAGTTAGGTTAGCTCCAAATGTTGTTATACCTGTATGCAACCTATTGTTTAATATTGGAGAAGAGCTGTATAACTGACACCGGCTTTATCATGTCACCTTGAAATTTCAGGGTCTGATGCACCTGCAGGGGAAGCCAGTTTGCTCATTTGACCCAGAGGGTCTGATTTTTGCTGCTGGAATAAATTCAGAAATGGTTAAACTTTATGATTTGCGGTCGTTTGATAAGGTAAGAGGCATTAATTCATTAGAGACTTTTTTTTGGTTTTTTGTTTTGTTTTTTATTGGGGGAAAAGTACTGAGTAGTCACCTATCGTCCACAGGGTCCATTTGCAACCTTTAAGCTTCAGTATGATCGAACATGTGAGTGGACAGGACTGAAGTTTAGCAATGATGGAAAGCTCATTCTTCTCTCTACTAATGGTGGAGCTCTGCGCATCTTAGATGCTTTTAAAGGTGCTGTGCTTCACTCCTTTGGGGTAAGAGACAAGTTATTACAACACAGAAATTTACTGGATAAAATAAAGCTCAAGTGTTTAAATATGAAAAATAAAAACCAATCCAGTAAAATGGATTCAACATGTATAACTGAATATACTGTTCATGTACACTCAGGGTTACAACAACAGTAAAGGTGTAACACTGGAGGCTTCATTCACTCCTGATTCTCAGTTTGTTATGATAGGTAAGTTAAGATGACCGCTTCTGTCTTGTCTTAGTGTTTAGAATAAAATCTTTTAATCCATATATTTGTTAGTTTGATTTATATGTAAGTAGCATGTAAATAAGCAAATTAACAGATGTACAGAAACATACCCCTGAAGTCTGTTAACGATACATGGCGCACATTCTAAATTTTGAAGGCCAGATTTACTAACAGGTTGCACCAGTGCAAACTTGATTTTTTTTTTCTTTTCTTATTGTAAGTACTTTTAGTATTAACAGTTTTTTAACCTTATTGCATATGTATTTGTAGAATACGAATAACGTTTACGACATGCAGTTTACCACTCATTGCCTTGAATACTTAACACCATAATAAAAGCTTGTTTGTTTTTGTTTTTTTGCAGCTGGAATTATTATTACAAATAGATGGGGCAACTTATTTTTAATAGAGAGACACCTGTGTACAAAAAACATATATATAACATGTTTTATTTAATAGTGCCTTTATTACTGTAGTAATCCACTCTTTTATAACTGGAAAAAAATCCTTGACGTCCTAATCACACTATCGCAATATCAGCACACACCCAAAGCTGACGCTGCATTCTATTTACCTCGAATGTCAGATGTCATAGCTGGGAGTGACTTCACTCTCGAGATTCTAGGAAAAGTGAGGAAAAGCAGGTTTTGTGCCCTGGCAAGGTAGAGCCATTCATGCATGACAAGCAGCACTGCACAGTGCGTGGTGTATTTCCACTTAAAAATACAGCCACAGCACTTTAATGGATGGTGTCTAGTCAGTGGTCTGCAGATTAGCTTATTTAGCGAGTCACAGATACACAACAGTGACAGTTAAGATCACAAGTTTTACATTTTTACTTCTGCTTGCATTCACTGTTGCTGAGTCAGGTTGGTGATTGATCTGCTTGCTCTGACATTATTGAGTTTAATCATCACAAAATTGAAAAAGTAATTACTGTCAGCTTTAGAGGACACAGGTATCGTGGGGATCACAGGAAAAACAAGAGTTTATTGTTTCAAACAGGACCTTAGAATTTTTCTTATATGAAGAAATAAGATTAGGAAAATATTCCAGCCAAAGTTTTCTTAGGTGGAGCCTGTGAACCTCGAGGTTAGTGGATTTCCACAGGCATTCTACCTTACGACAGTTTCTTTTGGATTTACGAATTGATTTATTTATCCATGAAGTAAGTTTTGTTAGTGGTATGAAGGCAGGTTTTATTGGTGCTACTACTTTAAGAAAAACGAGCAAAAACACGTAGCAACATCAACATCAGGGCAATCCCTCAGCGAAGATGGATTAAACAAATCACAGAACTTCTGAGCAACATCCTGAGTAATAACTGGCTTTACAATTCTACATTTAACTGTCGATGGGTCCAAAGGAAAACTAAGGTTGAAAAAAATGCACAGCAATAAACACTCAAATGAATATCATTAACACATAAATTACTGATATTAAGGCCAAGAGAGAAAACAACATCCAAGGTGTGACCTTTTGTGTGTTGGGGACCAGAGACATATCGAATGAAATTAAGCATTAGTAATGATAGAGTTAGAAGCTGTGTTACAATTAGTCGTCCTGTAACACAACTCAGGACCTCAAGTTTCTCTCTCTCTAAATCTTTAATAATTAAAGATAAAAAGTATAAAACCAGAGAGAAACGCACCAACAGGACGAGTAGGGCGAGAAATTAAAACACAGTGAAAATATGTTTGATGAACTGACCTTGACTGTTAAACTTTTACCTACTCACACTTGGACTTAAAACATTAATATATAATATACAGCATCATGAGTTTGTGTATGTCTGATATCAATTGCTAATGAGGATCATCATGAAAGATTAATTGATCAGGAAGGAAATAATTACCTGTGATATTTACAATCAACAGACTTCAAGGTGGTGGTTGTGGGGCACGCGTATAAACACTAACACCATAACCAAAAGTGTAGGTTCTATACTGATCTCACTCAGGACTAGCAGAACAGAAATGAGATTTGATTTTGCGCTAAAATCCACCTTAAATGAAATTAAGACAATTGTTAAAACAGTGTGAGATCAAAGGAGACAGGCTGAACATTTATCACATTTCTGCACCCCTGTTTCAGGCTCAGAGGACGGAAAGATCCACGTGTGGAACGCCGAGAGTGGAATGAAGGTGGCTTTGTTAGACGGGAAGCACACGGGCCCGATTACCTGCCTGCAGTTCAATCCGAAGTTCATGACGTTTGCAAGCGCATGCTCTAACATGGTCAGTGGAAGCAGCAATGTGGGCTTAGTTTAAAGACAACAGCCCAGAGAATGTAGCTCTGCTTGGTCTTAATTTTTTATGCTGGGGTTGAACTGTGGGATAGTTACCCTGTATCCATTTATTTAAAAGAAATAAAAAAATAAAAGCCTGTTTATTCTTTTGTACTGCTGGCACACAAACAGCTTCATATTGATGAAATGTAACCAGAATTGTTCATATTTAATCTTTCAGGCATTCTGGCTCCCCACCATTGATGAATGATGACGGGAAGCAGAGTAACCAGCAGGGGTCATCGCAGTCAGCTCCGTATGGACCTGTGTGAAAAGAAGTGTGAAAAATCAGATAAAATTTGTAAATAATGACTTTACAGAAATGATCAGTTGTGCATTCTTTTTTTTATAAATGTTTTTCTATTTAACATTAAAGAGTTTCTAAGAAGTTTGTTTTTGGTTTTTGTGTCTGTGATTTTCAAATGAGTTGGATTTTTAGAATGGCAGGGTTCCACAATCACTGCCTACTTTATTAGGTAGTACCAGGTTGGAGCCCCTTCTTGCCTTCAGAGCAACCTTAATTCTTCATTGCATCAATTCAACAAGGTCCTGAAAACAGTATCACTAGAGATTTGGGTTCATATTAACAAGACGGCATCACATAGTTGGAGCACATTTGTCTGCACCACATCCTAAAGGTGTGGAGGCCAGTTTAAACCAGTTTGAGATGATCTGAGCTTTGTGACACGGTGTGTTATAATCATGGAGGCAGCTATCATAAGAAATGGTCACAAAGGGGTAGACATTGTGTAGCAGCAATACTTGGCTGTGGTGGAGGGACACTACCAGGAGCCTTAAGCACCAGGAAATATTTCGTAGTCTTCTACACAGATGGCTGTAGGCCATCTGCTTCAAGGTTTGAAGGTGATGTGTTCAGACATGCTCTTCTGCATACCTTGGTTGTATTGAGTGATTATTTGAGTTACTGTTGGTTGTCCTGCCAGCTGAAATCATTCTGGTCCTTCACCTCAAGTATCTATGAGGCCTATTGTCGTTTTTGTCTGTTTTGTATTAGAGATGGCTGTGTGGGAAAACCAGCCTGTCTGCCACCACCAACAACAAAACTACACTCAGTCTGTTATGCATTCTGATGCTCACTGTAATCTGCATCAGGTTTTCCTCACCATGTCTATGTGCCTAAATGCATTGACTGGCTGATTAGAAAGTTTTGTAAATGATCATTTGAGCAGGTGTACCAGTCATGGCTGGATGAGTGTATTAAGATATATTTACAAAAGTATGACTTTAAACTCAATTAACGAGGGTTTTCTTCGGCGTGTTTGTCCAGAAGGACAGTTCAAATAGACACAAGGAAAATTAGTTGAATTTGATTGTTTTTCTTTTACACAATATATTTTATGAGGTGTTTTATGACGTTTGCGCACCGTACTGACAGAATTTGAGCTAGTGCGGGGCTGGGTTTTTATTTTTGTTTCAACTTTGATTTAGTGAGATCGACTTTCAGGTGTAACGTGATGTAGCACAAACAGCTGGAGATATTTTTAGCCTCGACTTGTCAGATTTAAAATATGTTTCTCAGACTAGGAGAGTGCTGTTGGTGTGAGCAGGTATTTAGAGCTACAAAAACATCTTTCACAATCTGTGCCAACGGTCAACTTTCTGAGACATTAATGGGCAGTTTTTCACACGGTAACTCAAATTGTTTATAATATTTTGTTGTTTTTGTGTTAAATTCTAGTAATAGGTATAGCATTGGTGTGGTTCACTCCCACATGTGTTAATGGTAAAACAACAGCATCCTACATTGCATTGTGCATTGTGACCGATAATTTACCCACAGCAGTAAATCTTCAGTCATTCAGAAGTTGGTAATCAGGTCTGGAGGTCATGCTCTCTTGCTACACTGCTTGGTCTTGGTGTGTGGTGGGCTGTTCACAGGCCGGTAGCTACTCAGTGGGAGCTAAATTTAGGAGAGGTGATCAGGTTCTCACTCTCTCTGTGCACATGATACTGTCCTAGTTACTTGAGCAATGTCCCTTCTCATACTGTTGCACACTTTCAACAAACCCAGACGCACAGTGATCCTCTTCTTCAGGAGCTCTGTCCTCGTACTCATCGATCAAGCGAAGGACACGTACACGCCGGACTTTGGTTGGACTTGAATAATTTTGGCCTGGCCCTGTGGAGCTTTCACTTCTGTCTCCTGCTTCTGTGTCTTCATCCTACAGCCACCCCCTGGCGGGAGAAAAACACAGCTGACCCGCCATGTTTCTTGCACTTGTGGTGACACCAGAGTTGAGGCAGTTCTTGGCCAGGGCAAGAGGTGGAACAGTGCGCCTCATCAAGGTGCGCATCCAAGACGGTGAGTGACCAAGTACAGTGTAGAATGGAGATGCCGAAAATAAAAACCTCAAGAGGACCGACATTTTATCATTTTAAACCAAGCATCGTGTTAGTTTTTGTGTCTCTTTGAACACACCAAAACTCTTCTTCTGTCTCCTTTGAAACTGAGCTACAGACGCAACTAAGATTTCTTCTTCTTTCATAAACAAATTGTTAGTTCTATTTAATGTTTAAAAATGTAAATCGCAGTATTCTGAAGCCTGAGGTGATGCCTTTAGCTGCTCTGATTTGTCTGAAAACCAGCTAAACTGAGATGAAGCACAGGATGATTTTAGTTGGAGAAAGTCGTGGAAAGAAAAACGTAAGCAGTTGATCATTTGTCTTATTGCTAGAGGGCTAGATCATTGACGTCCGTTTGTGACCACTAATCATAAGTTATCTCCCTGATCATCTATGAACAGCTACACTTTGTTTCCTGTAAAGGACTCCTTTTTTTTTTTCTTAGAGGCAAGGAGGGTCGACAGGCCTGAAAACATGTCAGCAGGACTTTTAGAATTACCCTGAAATCGGCGGTAAATGTGTTCCTAACGACCTTCTGGGTTTTTCATAGCTGACGATGGTTTCTCAGATCTTCAAGTCATCTGTGGATGAAAGCAAAAAACAAAGTTGGGAATTGCAACACGCCGTGTCTGACGTCTAGGAAAAGCAGACTGTTGGCAGCTGTTGTGTGACAGCAGTCACTCAGCGTGTCAGCTGAGCAGCTTGTGGAAACAGTCAGTTTGGCAATAGGTGTCCGGGTGGCTGATTATGGAGGCAGACAGAAATGTTCATGATGTGTTTACGCCTTGTTTTTGGTATCTGATCAATGCCACGCTGTAATTTGATTCAAGGTGAATGCATTCTGGGCCTTTTTTTTCGGGGGGGGGGGGGGGGGGGGGGCTATCTTTGTGGACTGTGCCTATCACGTTGAATATTTAGAGGGACACAGATGGACAGACTCAGCAGAAGGGTGTCAGGCCTGTTTTACTTGCCGACTAAAGCATTTGGATGACTCCATGTGCTATTTTGGAGTGACGTGACACGGTTGCACACTGCTGCAGTAACCATGTCACCGGTCTCCTCTCGTGTTTGTTCCAATGTCAAAAAGAGAAACACGATCATTCAAGCTGATTTCATCACTGCTGCCTCAGGAGGGCACACAGTCGTGTCCTCTGTAGTGGTGGTGGAGTCTAACCAGTGACAAGAAAAGACGAGGCCCTCCACCCACGAGTGGATAGTTTAAATGCAGTTTTATACTAATATGGATCTGGGGAGATGGGAGAGACTGGCTGATGGAAAATATGTGCGTGCAGAGCTGGAATGCTTTGCATCTCAGAATAGCAGCATGCCCCCAGAGACAGTCAGGAAATCCCCCTGCACCCCTGAGCGACATCAGACTTTGGGTTAATGTGCGCGTTTCAGAGTGTTTGTCACTGCTATGGACAGATTTAACCCACTATCGTTGTGTCAGTCAGAAATGAAGCCAGAGATATTTTTAGCACGCCGTTGCTCTTCTTGTTCTTTCTCCATAGCAGTTGGGGCTTGCAGAATCACAATAGTCATGTGGCTTTATATAGGATGAAGTTATTTGGTCCGCATTATTCCCACATCCAAGTTTTGTATCAGAAATTGCTGCTTTTCTGTAATATGACCATTCTAACCATCTTAGAAAGGAAATAATGAGCGTGTTTCTCACGGTTTTCTCTTTCTGATGATAGTGGATGGCTTCAGAGAGTACATTTCTGAAATTTTACAGACCAAACCATTAATCTTTTCAGTTTAAGTTCTGTCTTTCTTCACATGCTTTAGTTGTTTATTAAAAAAAAGCGCTCTAGCTCTTTAAAAATGAGAGAGACGTGATTAGAAATGTAAGAAGCAATTCATCTCTAAGAAATTATAAAGCAATTGTTACACAGACCTGGAAATGAGTTGTGTTTCAGAAATGTTGGAAAGTAGCAAAAGAGTACACATTTAGTCTGATGTAACGTTTCTCATGTACTATAAATAGAGAGGCGCCTTCTGCTGTAGCATGCTGCTGAATAATTAGCCAGCAACAAGTGAGGTCAACTTCACGCTCATGCTTTATAATCACAAACAAGAATCCTTTGTGTAAATTTACTGTGAGTGTGGACTACAGCGTCTGAATGTGCTGTGTGAAGGCCGTGCTGAGGTATGTGATGAGTAGTGGTCGGATTTTCAGAGCAGCTGGTGCTGGGGGCCTACAGAGAGCCAGAGAAGAGCTGGGACCAGGATTATGATCGCTTTCTGCTTCCTCTCCTCGATGACCAGGAGCCCTGCTACATCCTGTACCGCCTAGACTCCCAGAATGCACTGGGCTACGAGTGGGTCTTTATTTCGTGGTCTCCAGACCAGTCTCCGGTAAGAAATACCAGTTTTCATTATTCTGTGCCAAAAAAAATAAGCAACGTGAACACAGAGTTGCTGAGCTTTTATGAGAGGATGTATTGCTCCCGGTAGAGGGTAGTGACAGACTGAAGCATCCTTTTAACTTAAATTTTGATATTGATCCGATACCATGCATCAATTCTATCATGCTAGTATCAATACCAGCACTGGTATCAATACTATTGATATTTGGATCTATTCTGCCACCTCTAAAAATGAACCCCAATGACCTGAATAATTCCATATAGACATTTGAAGGCCTTTATTAAACATGAAACGCAGCTAAGTTTAATAAAGTGAAACACAATTTTAAAAAGCTTTATTTTCAAAAAAGATGCTTAATTTGTGAAAGGCTATCTCAGTGCTAGGAGATCCTAGCAATAAATGAATAGATCCTCATCTCCATTAAACTAACTCTGCACTGTCTGTGATCATTCTTGCTTATTCATGTGGGCCCACCTCTTTAACATAAACTCCACACTTTCAGATTTTAAAGCTGGCACATTCATTTCCCTCTCTGACGGCTGCAGGTGAAACAAAAGATGTTATATGCTGCCACGCGAGCCACAGTGAAGAAGGAGTTTGGCGGTGGCCACATCAAATACGAGCTCTTTGGCACAACCGAAGTGAGGACCAGCTAAATTTATACCTCTCCGACGACATGTTTTAGCAGCGTTTGTCTCGAGCTTCCTGTAAAAGACTTGCTTGTTGTGTTTTCAACACTAGGAGGACATCTGCTTGCTGGGCTACCAGCACCATGTGTCATCCTGCTCAGGTCCTGCCCCGCTCACATTAGCTGAGCAGGAGCTCCAGAGGATCAAAATTACAGAGGTAAAAGGTCAACATGCTTTCAGGCGTACTGTCGTTATTGCAACACAGCTTTGCATGTGAGCTGCTTCTTCTGAAACATGAGCTACAGACTGGTTGTTTCATACATTGAACTTATAACTGTTGTGGTTGTCTTTTCAGGGCCGGGTTAAACAGGTATGTGGATGAACTCTGCTGTAATACTGAATGAATGTGATCCAGTGGTCATACCAACTTATCCTTTTTGCAAAAGTCCTGCAGCCACAGAAAGTGTTGCTATTGAACATATTGAACACTTTGAGAATTTTGTTTTCCAGAAGCTTGAAAACACAGATGCCCCTCTGCTTGCTGCCCTCTGCAGGTGACGACAGAGATCAGTGTTGAGAGTAAGCACCAGACTCTTCAGGGCCTCGCGTTTCCCTTACAGGATGCAGCCAAAAGAGCCCTACAGCAGCTCGCCCAAAAACGCATCAACTACGTGCAGCTGGTGAGCCAACTTTAGCTCATATTTCAGTTCCTTAAAAACTAATGTGAGCAGTGGTCTTTTAGCGTGCATTTGTTCACTGTATTTCAGAGGCTGGATGTAGAGAAGGAGACAATTGAGCTGGTCCACTCTAACCCGACAGAAACTCGAGATTTGCCCTGCAGAGTTCCCAGAGACACTCCCAGATACCACTTCTTCCTTTACAAACACTCCCACGAAGGGGACTACCTGGAATCTGTCGGTATGATACTGATCCTTGCACTCTGATAATCCTCCTGCATTTTGTTTCTGTGGAAAGACAGCTGTACACTCACTGGCACTGACACCACATTTATTGTGGATATTTATTGAAAGCTTTTAATATTACGATTTGAAACAAAGCTACACTGTGTACAAAGACTGTGAGCAGTGCGACCAAATACCGATTCTATTTGTGGAGGCTAAAGTATACACTTTAATGAATCTTACATGTGCATTTATTAACTCTCATAATGTTTCCCTGTCTCCAGTGTTCATATATTCCATGCCAGGCTACAGCTGCAGCATTAAGGAGCGGATGCTGTACTCCAGCTGCAAGAGCAGACTATTAGAGGAAGTGGAGAAAGATTACCATTTGGAAATCGCTAAAAAGGTATAACAGATGGATAGATATGGGGATGGTGGGTTGGTATATTAGATAACATTGTTTCATAATGGGTTGTAGCCACTGCTGAGATCATATCATCGTGATCATTGTTTTTGAGTCTGGTGGTTTTAGATTCAGCATGTTTACTTCATTTTAAATCTTACTGGTACACATACATGCAGGATTTAGGATTTATTCAGCTGAATTATCTCATAACTTAAAAAATAAAGGATACTGAAGCAGTAATTTTCTTTAAGATGATAAGGCTTTACCACCTCTGGGGCCTCTGAAGTCCTGACTACAGTATTGATGGAATTTCTAAGACTTCAAGCCGAAATATCTTTAATGAACTTCTGAATACAGCCCGTTTTTGGGGGGTGGGGCTATTTTTTGCAGTTGGAGATCGACGACGGAGATGAACTGACGGCCGACTTTCTGTACGATGAGGTCCATCCTAAGCAGCACACCCACAAACAGGCTTTTGCTAAGCCCCGAGGCCCTGCAGGAAAAAGGGGACACAAGCGGCTTATTAAGGGGACAGAAGAGGCCGTGCAGGACAGCTAGTTCTGTCTGCAGATCCTGGACTTCCCCTCTCTTCCTCCAGACCCATTAACACCTCATTAGGACACAGTGATGCCTTTCCTCTAGCGTCTGTGCGTTGAAACAATTGTGATACACAGAAAATGTGTTTTTAGTGGAAATGTTCTGATGAATTATCTTGACTGTGCCTCTCTGGATCAGTTTACTACAGACAAAGAGCATTCAGAAAGATAGATAGTCATTTTATTGTTATTTTTAAAGCAAATCTGTTCTTGAATAATATGAAATAACTCTGCCGTTTACAATATAATACAAAAGGACTGAATTAGAAATGCATGGGGAAATGTTTCAGACATCATCTTGCCTCCAGTACAAGTTTTGTATCAACCGTGTTTGTAAGAACAGTCATAATTAAAAAGAGGGAAAAAAAGTGACATGAAAAGAAATTCAAAATAAAATTTTGTTTATACTGTGCTATTGTTTACACTTCAGGGTATTTCCACTCAGCACTTTTCATTGAAGAGAAGTCAAGCTCCGGCTTTTGAAAGACCTCACTGTGTCGCGTTAACTAGATAAAAATCAGTTCAGCTTGAGCGCTTGAGGATTCATATCATACAAATCTGCATCCAAGGCTTGCCGTGAACGGTTTCTTCATAATCCTCTTCCACTGTGTCTTCCACACAATTCCACAAAACACAATGCTACTTTATCCCATTTACTACATTGTTTATATTGTTACATTGTTACTCCTGAGTGGAATGGCTATTCTAATATAGGTCAAGTTTTCTAGTAACAGAATTTACCCTAATGAGTAGATGTAGTGCCTTTGATCATACTTTCACTACTATGAGCATCAGCATGACTTACAAGCAAAGGGTGCTGCTGTTTAACAGGTGCGTGTGTGTAATGCTTATTTAGGGCAATCTTGCAAATAATTAACTACAGCTGGGGAAAATGTCATTAGTTTTTGTAGCAATAAAAAAACTTTGAGACTAAAGATACTTAAAGGAACGCTGACTTGCCGCACTCCAAACTGTTCACGCATTTTTGACAAATTCCCAAAAGCCAGCGTCGTGGTGTCGCAGGAGAAAAGAGTCCAGCAGACGTTAAGGTTCTTCAGCCTGGATTGAAGCGGTGGGCGGACTGACCGACCAACATCTCATTGCCATCCAACTTACCTACACCAAAGCACTGCTAATGTCTTTTAAACATTGCATCAGCATATTAATGGACATGATTTAGTTTTAATGAAGCCAGCCTTGTGTTTTCTCCAATGTAACACATTATCACATTTATTTGGAGAAAGAAAGAAAAATCCACAAAAATAATGCCACAGCTTTGGTCAGTTAAATCTACTAAATCAAACAGTTTAAAAAAAGCAAACAATTTCTCTAGTCCGTGCCTGCCAGCAGTTCTTTTCAGGTCTGTTTCTCTGAACAAATGTGGATGCTCAAGGTTTTTTTTTTCTCCCAACGCAGCACGGATGAATTTATGTTGCTGATTCCAGGCAAAGCTTTTCTCAGAATCCTTTTGAGCCTTCTTTTCTTCAGTTGAGCGCAGAACAACAGTTATTCATTGTTTCCGAGACATCTCTCAACTACTAAATCATTGCAAGTTCTGGGTATGCGGTGCGTTTTCTAGTGGTGGAAGTATAATCAATTACATTTACTCAAACAATGGACTGCAGTACAAAGTTTAGGTATTTTCAACTTTTAGCCCACCACATCCCAGAGGGGGAATACAGTGCTTTTATTTGACTGCACTTACGTGGCAGTCGTAGTTCTTTTAAAAATAAAGATTTTCACCAAAAAAACATGTAAGGAACTTGTGAAGTTTTATGTTTTTTGTGAAAAGATGTTTTACAATTAGAGCTGACAGGATTATGCGATGAATAAATCAGTCAATAACTGTGAAAATTTAAGAAATGAGGGAAGTTATCCGTTTTCTTTTCAGAATGCAAGGCTAAACAGTCATGTTTAATGGAACTGAATGTGGAAGAAAAAGGAGCTCAACTTTTACAAACTACACTGAAAAATCTTGCTTTTACACACCTGCATGAGTCATGTATCCTCCTGAGATCCTTCATCATCATATGGAGGCATTAAATGCAGGCTTTTCGCACCTTACACTTCATTCTGCTCAATAAAGTCTTTTAAACTTAGTGAAATGGTGCTGACTTAATTACGAGGACATACTTTCAAAAATAATGATGCTTCGGTTTTTTCTTTTTTTATAACCCAAATAGCTGGGAAAGTGCAAACCAAACCAGAGCTGGGGTTTCATGAGGATAGGATACTATAAAGGTCACTGGGATGTTTTCCACATCAAGCACATTTCAGTGCTTGTGCATTGTGACAATGTGTGTAGTCAGATAACATTTTTATGGCCTGAGATTACTTCATATTAAGGATCTGAGCTTTGCTCAAACAGGAAAATTATATTCCGTACGCACATATGCGATTGCCGTATGGCGTTGGTTTTGGAGCTATTGCTGATAAGCATGTTTGTCCTGGAATGTGAAAATTAAGAGGTCATTTACAGCTGGAAATTCTTAAAATGAATACATTTGTGAACAGGTGGCAATGCAAATTTATGACAATACTGCACAGCACAGAAAACGAGTACACAGAGCTGATTTATTAGGCAGTGTAGCCCTAGACTATCAGATTTATTGATGCTTACTGGCAGACTATTAATTTTATTGCAGTATAAAAAGGCCAATATGTCAGTGTGGACCTGAAACATGACAAACGTGACAAACAAAGGCTGGGGCATTAAGAAACACATGCATCTGTTTTGTCTTTATTTTTTTTAAAAAACATTGGAAAGAAAATAAGTAATTTCTGTTTAAAATAAATAAATAAAAGAGATTTTTAGTAGGCGTAGTGTTACAGAAGATGTGCAATAATATTCTCTGCAGGTCGAAGACGGATAGGCCGAAACAACACGTGAACCCATCTGACTTCGAGAAGCTTGAAGATAAAGAGGACTGTAACTTTGAAATATTTTATTATCAACTTAGTGTAGTGCAACTGAAGAGAAGCATAAAAAGACGTATGAATCCCTTCTGCTTTTTCTTTTAGGACTTAATCCAAAAACAGGCAAACACATAAACTATGCGCACTAGTGTCTCGGCATTAATGAGCGCAAAAGTGCAAGTAAATGGGGAAGTGCAATCCACAAATGCTGCCCTCAAGTCTACACTAAAGCGGATGTTGATGGTTAGAACATGATTTAGCAAGTATTTTGACAGCTGAAGTGTAATTTTAAGTTCTTTAACGCTAAAACCACATTTTCTGTTTTTAGACTTTCAGATGTTTCTTTACTTGAGATTTCTTTTGTCTTCCACGGTAGTAACAGGAATTTTTGCACACACACAACCCCCTCCCCAACAACGGCATTTTAACACTGAAAAAAAGCAATTAGTCCACGGATCAAGGAAATAACTGCACTCCACGTACACAGGAAGCTCGCGCGCACGCGCGCACTCACGCACTCACACAGCCTTTCTCTTTATCTTCATGCTTCCGGCTTTCTAGAAACTTGTGCCGTGACTGCAGTGGCCTTTTCAAAAGCAAAAACTATAAAATTACACTGCAATTAAAAAAAAAAAGAATCTCAATTAGAACATCTGCACTTCTTCATCTTGACATTTTCACTAAAACTGTTTGCCTGCTTCATAAAACCACACACACACACACACAGCTGTTCCCTCTTACATTTTAGCACCGTGTTATGACCTTCTCAAAACTGCTCACACAAACTTATGAAATTATCTGCTGCAATTTTGAGAAAAGAGAGAGAAAAGCAAAAGAAGGAAGGAATGCTTTTCGAACGTCTGTCTAACAAACCTGCCTGTTTTTATCATGCAGAAGGGGATTGCTATAAATTACAGACCATTTATAAACAGGCGTTCAAACAAAGTGATTTATGAGGAATGTAATTTATTTAAATCTAGTTTCTTCTGTGTCTGTGTGCTTTAATGAACTGCATGTGACTGCCTTAACCTGCCTGCTGCTGGTTTCTTTTTACTATAGCAATGATTACATCTTTAGACTTTCTGTTTCCATGATACGTATGTAAAATATGATTGCAGTAGCATAAAAGAAATTATGCTACTGTAATCATATTTGAAAAATGTAGATGTGCTCAAAAGGTATTTGTTCAACCTCACCCAGCAGGGACAGATAAAGTCCACAAAACTTCTTAGAAAGAAGCTCATTTCAGGATTTCCGAGAAGACGCTATTCAGGATCAGCGCGCTCTCCTGGGTATGGTTATGATTATGACGCAGCATATTTCACATATTACTCTGCTTCCAAACTACCACATATGTCTGAGCGATGGCTCTGAGTATTATTGGAATAAATATTTTAAAAAGCCGGACAGGATATGCCACAGATTTTACAACAATACGCAAAAACCCAGCGTCAGAAATCATCCTTAACAGCCCTTATTTGGCCATATTCTCGTAAATGAAACAAGATATCAACACCTACATGCATTGGAGTGTAAGCTGCAGGCCGATGCAGGGATCTCTTAGATACATTCCCGGGAAAATAAATACCAGGAGAGCTCAAATAAGCAGAAATGTAACTGCAAATGAACTATAGTTTAATCTAGGGCTGCATGTGTGCAAACAAGACACAAAAGAGCAATACAAGAGAAGATTATCAGAAGTCACAAACTGAAGCACAATCAGCTTTTCTCTGTCTCTACGGCAGTCTTAACCCGGTTTATATATATTTTTTTAGTTTATTGTCACAATAACAACTTGTTTTCTCGAGCGTAATTACTCTAAAGCTCCTAGAAAACCTCTCGCCGTGTTTTTCCACCAGGATCGAGGGAAATCTATATTACTGGAAATAGCCAGCGAGCATTCCTATTATCTTTAATGTCGAGGCGGTGAATTCCCAGAATGAAGCCTCTGTCAGGGCCGCCCGGCGGGGCGGAGTCAAGCTCTGCAATTATTCCTGGAAAGCGACTAGGCAGAAGCTGCCGCGCGGTTCCTGGGAGCGGAGCGCAGGTTCAGCGAAGGCGGGGAGCCGCCGGGTGAAACGAGGGGAGAGATGCCAGAGAAAAACAGCACGGTTCGGGGCGGTTGTCCTGGGCATTAACCGAAACACAAAAAAACCACACACACATGTATGTGCGAACCCGGTTTGTCCGTCGAAGGAGCGCTAATAGAGAAGCTGTAGCCCTGCCGCGAAGCGAAAAAACCGGCGGCGGTTGGAGCGGAGTGGGAGTTGGTGCGGCCGGCGTGACGTCAGAGCCGCCGGTGCTGCGAGTTCTCAGAATAGACTTCTAGGAAACGGTAAATTTTAAAAGCCAAGCCTTTACACTCTGTCCTTCACACATCGGGATCTCATTCTGGCGACAACACACTCCAACGCAGTGCTGCGGAGAGCTGAGCTTTACAGTAGAGCCGCTTTTAGGTCGTTTCTATTATATTTTATTGTTGTTCTCTTCTCTGCTGATCAGTGTTAAGGACAGGAGCGGAGCCTGTTTGCGTGCGCGGAGCTCTTCGGGTTACAATCGAGCTATTCATACATGAAACCCATGTCACCGCGGATTGTTTGTTAGCCAGATTTTTATTTTTTTTCCCTCCTTTTTCTTTAGATACATTTTAGTCTCTGTATGTTTTGATTGTTTTCTGAAGAAAGTCCGATTGGATTTTAGCCCAGAGAAGTGAAGAAATAGAATGATTCTTTGTGTACCCGGGTGAGTTGACTTTTCTTTGTGTCTCTGCTTTCTCTTTGCTCGTCATTGTAAAGCCGGGAAATTTCAGTTTACATATATATATATATATATATATATATATATATATATATATATACATGCGTGTGTGTGTGTGTGTGTGTGTATGTATAATTTGTCGCTAAGTGTAAAATTGCCTTAATTGGCCTTAATTATTATTATTGTTATTCAGGTGAAAACAAGACAAATGCAGGCCTGTTGCAAGATCTAACGTAACCTATAAAAAATACTAGTTATTAACCAGCAAAGCTGAGTTCATTTTTTAAGTCAGCAGTAAAAATAAGATAAAATGCGATAAAGTCAGTTTTTTGAAAAATAAATAAATCAGCCAAAAAATATTAAAATTCCAGGGTTAAAAACAAGGAAGCTGTGATAAATCCTCCTGCTGTGTTTGTTTATATCTGCTAACTAGTATCTTCCATCTGATTTCCAGTCCTGGAGCTCTTCTGCCCACTACCCCGTCCACTGAATCCCCGCGGGGTATGCGGGCAGGAACTGCAACTCCCACCCCCTGCTTCCAAAGCACCAGTCCACGATGGGACCCCACAAAAGATCTGAGGGCCATTGCCAGCAACTTCTGCTACCTAGAAAATTCAGGTGTGGTTTAAAACATGCTTCACAACCTTCTCATTCCAAAAAAAAAGGAGGAAAAAAAAAAGCATTCCTAAAAATCCTCGATGTGTTCCAGGTATTGTTTGGTACATTTCATTATCTGCTCTGAGAGATTAGTTGATTGTTCATCACTAAGTAAATATCAGGCTTCATGCAGGACAACACGATCTGTTCCCGGTGACTAATATTTAGGAATTTGTGTGTGTAGGATGGTACTGGGGAGCTGTGACTGCAGCCCAGGCCCACGCTGCTCTTCAGGAGGCATCTGAAGGAGCCTTTTTGGTACGGGACAGCAGTCACCCTCTGTACATGCTGACCCTGTCGGTCAGAACCGCGCGTGGCCCCACAAGCATACGGATCCAGTACAGCTGCGCCCAGTTTCTGCTCGACTCCAGCTCCCCGGCCAGACCCAGCCTATCATCCTTCCCCAGCGTTCCCAGTCTGGTGCAGCACTACATGGGACCAGAGAGAAAGGCAGAGGAGGGAAGAGTTGAGGAGGAGCCCCCTTCAAAAGCCTCTCAGCAGGGCATCCAGGAGACCACAGTGGTACTAAAACTCAAGCACGCTCTGTACAAGCCCCAAAGCCTCCCCTCTCTTCAGCACCTCACACGCCTCGTCATTAACAGACAAACTGACTGTCCCGATCAGCTACCACTCCCAAGGCCCCTGCTGCGTTACTTACAGGACTATCCCTTCAAGGTCTGAGGGGGGGCGGAGGAGGAGGAGAAAGAGGAGAGGAGGTTCACTGAATCACTATTAACGGCTGAATCTCAGCTTAAGGGAAAAAAAACCAAAAAAAACAAAACACTTTTAAGTGGGTCCTTTGTGCCCGTAAAAGACATTGCTGCTTCAGCAGTTGGAGGCCAGTTGCAAAAATACTGGACACAGGGTGATGTTTTTGGTGACAAGATGTGTACAAATTCAGTTAATCCTGCTGTGTCTGGTTTCAGACTTAAATTGTTGAGGACTGGATGTCGAAGCACCCCAGGAAAAAGGAAAACAACAACAACAACAACAACAAAAACTTGTGAGAAACATGAAGTACTGTACTCTGTTTTATGATGGATGTGGAAATTTTCCATATCTTCTCCCCTCCCTCATCAGTTCAAGATGTATATAGTTTCCTGAGAAGTACACTGATTACACTGAGACATCTTTTATGCCATTTTATTTTTGTTTTCTCAGTACAGCATCTTTTTGTACCTTTTACATGTGTACATTTTTCTATTAAAACCACCAGCTGGACTCTTGGCGTGTCATGCTTTTACATTTGTATCCACTTGTTATTCATCTGTGTTGTTTGAAATGCCAAACGTTTCTGTTGTGTTAAGGCTTGCGATCGCCATCACCAACCCCCCGCATGACGACTGCTCTTGTGACACTTGTTAGGAAATATTTTCCCTTAAATCACCTTTGAAACACAAAGACTTAGTGGCCTTTAAACTCTAAGTCTGCGAGAGAAGCAGATTGTGTGAGGAAGTAAAGGCCGTGCTGCGTGAGCTTTTGCTCAACAATGCACGCCGCTTGCATCTGAGTCAGCGAGAGGACAAGCTGAGGGGAGGACCGTTCGTCAGCGGATTCACAGAACTACTGAATGCTTCCTGGGAGGAGGGTGAGCTTCTGAGAGGGAGGGTTCCGAGAAAAGCTTCGGTAATTACCTTCAGCTTTGGAGCCTGCGTTTTTTTTGTGCCATCTTGCACACATTTTTTATTGTGACGCAGGATGTGATCACGACTGTTACTAGATTAAAAGTGCAGCGGTGACATGAAAACAATGCGCGCTTGTGCAAATTATGAATGCTGGGTGTTATCAGATCAGTGTGAGCGCGTGCTTGGTGGTTCAGTGGGGGTAGGGGAGCTGAGGCAGCGGCGACCTGAGCTAAAGCCAGCGTAATAGGATCTTAATTTCTCAGTCCAGATCCTGCTTGTGGTCCTTGTTTGACTTCTTCCTTCTGAAGGATGCAGAATCGAGGCCTAGGAAACACAAAAAACGAGCCGGCGTCACCGATGCCCAAACCCCAGACACCTTAATCAAATCACAGCGATGGCCCTGAAAGTGTGCTCACGCAGAGTGATTTCATATGAAAACTGATATTGATGTAAAGCAGTTTTATTGAACAGACCTGTCGGTGATGTCATGCCGTGCCTCCTTAAACTGCAGCCCGTCCACGTTCCCCTCCACCCACTGTCGAATGAGTGGGGGCTGTCTGGGGTCCACCTCCAAGTAAGCACGACTGTTTCTCACCAGGAAATAAAACAAAAAACCCAAAGAAAGGGGCTAAAAATTAATCATCAACAGGACTCGATTTTGAAAAGTAACCCTGAGATGAGAGCAGCACATGCCTGGAAGTGCATTCACTGGAAGTCTTTTAGAAAGCTTAACACATTAAAGAGGCAACACGATACATGTGTTTTTCAGAACATGCTGTTCTTGTGACAAGCTGCTTTTGCCTTTAGGAATTGAACACAGGTGTGTCCGTCTGTGTGTGAGAGTTGGCTTTTTTTTGGTTTTTACCCATAACTGGACAGAATCTGGGGAGCCAGGGTCAAAATCTGCTTGATCACTTTCAGGCCGTCTTCGCCTCCGTCTAAAGCAGCCGGGTCTTCAAATCTGGGGAGCAGCACACAGCAAAAACACATCACTATAAAATATATCATACGATGTCACATATTTTAAAATGTTATCTAATGAAATCTGATAAGCTTATTTATTAGATTTACATTTTACATGCAAATTACAGCTAAAAGTAAAGAATGAGTGCACATTTCCTTCACTATGATCATTTCTTCTCATTTAAAGATCCCAACATTGATTAAATGGTCAGCTACTCATAAATAACATATATTAAACAGTATGTTAATATTGTTATATTGGTTTCATTGTATTTATTAAACAGCTTTAACAAATACAGTGTTTAATAAATTGTAACAATTGTACAATTTTTTATAAATACAACTGTATTTGTAAGCAACCCGAAACAGTAAATTCTGCTTGGTTTTATATAGAATCCCAGAGATTATCTTTCATAAATCTTTTATAGTTTCATATATTTCCACCTTCTCCTATAAACCCAACAGATGAATGCTTAATGACATTGTAATTATTCACAATTGTTGTTGTCAATTATTTAAACAACACAACCTTAATAGCTCACTCTAAAGACTTGTACATTCTGCATTTAATAACAACTTTTGTGAATCCAACTGAATAAAGCTTTTTTTAATGTTAAACATCAGGTTTAATATATATAAAATGAGAATGACTGATTGCATTTTTAGTCACCTTAAAATTTCAGGTTCAAGAGACGCCATGTCTTCTGAAAACAGGTACGGAGGGTTACTGACCAAAGTTGTAACTGGCCTAATGAGTCTGAGTAGAGTTTCTGCATCTGATAAAAAAAACAAAACAAAACAAAAGAATCTTTTTATCAGCAGAGGGATCAGCTTTGTTATTTAGAAAAAAAACATGCAAAACTTTCACTGACCCTTCATGACATCGATGTGATGAATCTCTAATCTATCCTCAAGTCCCAATCTGCAGACGAAAATCCTTTTTCAGATTTTATGAAATCTTTATAATAATGTAATGTAATCTTTATAATAAAAATAAATCAATGCTAAAGGACATTTACAACATAGTTTTCATGGGTTGTGCAGCAATTACCTTAGTGCGTTCTCTCTTGTTAAATCCACTGCATCCTGGCTCTGATCCAGGGCGACGCCTTTAAGCTGGAAAACAAAACACAAGAACTAACTTTACGCAGAAGTTTTCTCTGTTTTCCTGTATTTGTATGCACGGGAAAATTGGGACATTTTTACTTCTTTATAATCTGATAACAGAAGAGAGTGTAAAATATGCAAACACAATATCACAGTATAACTGGAGTGCATGTTTGATCAGCTGAGGTGAGAAGATGTACATGTGATGTGAGGATAGCAGCTTATCAACTGGAAATCTATAAACTAATGATTTATCATATCAGTTATCCTATTGATTCCCCCCCCCGTTAATCAATGTGTCTTGGCTGCAGGGGAGGGGTGGAGCGGGGGGTTCAGTGTGTTGTGTCAGGGGAGGTTGACCCACACAGCTGTTCTCCATCACCGGGTCATGCCTTCCCTATTTCAGGAGGATGCCGGGACCGGACGAGAGAGCGGTGTGTGCTGCGCAGAGCGAGGCAGCTGAAAAGCTGCACTTTAACTTTGTAAATAAAAAACACGCAACAAACTGTAACGCTGTGGTTGTCTGGTCCTTCGCCGTTACAGTCTATTAATAGTAAATAAATAAGTCATCACTAAAAAATGAAACTTAACATATGGTCATCACAAGCCTCAAAAAAACACTCAATTAGCTCAGCCTAAAGAATCCACTGTCAAATGTTCTTTAGAATAACTAAATGACACATAAAAAGCTGCAGCCTTTGTATCAATACTCACTGTTAGGTTAAGGCAATTTATCTATTTAGACTTAAGCTGACAATAGTAGTGAGCAACACTTTCCAATGGCTATGGGTCAAAAAGCTCAAACAGCAGTTTGAGTGTATAAGGCCATGACATTCACCTGTGTCAGTACCTGACGTTCCCGAGGTGAGCATGGTGTTCCATGGAATTTATTTAAGTTAGAGAATTAATGCCAGGATTGAAACTGTTCTCATAACACATTGTGACACATAACACATGACTGCCCACCAACTTACATTGGTGTTTTTCATAATTTGTAATTTTTTTTTTTCAGTTTTTAAAACTGATGCATCATGTTCAGCATCTAAACAAGCTGACATTTGCTTGTTATATGGGATTAGTTTCAAAAATGGTTGGTGCTACAGGAAATGTCACAACTTCCTGCAGAGAACATGAAAGTCTGTATATAATGTTACTGATTGCAAAGAGGATCCTGATCAAAACCACAGATGTTCAACACACAGCCTTATCTGACAGATGTTGATGAGGAAGAAAAAATGTCTGGGTCTTGAGATTTTGCAGACATGACCACTAACCGTCAGACATTCAGTTGTTAGCTCATTTGGACGCATGACAGTGTAGGATCAAGCGAATAAGGTCCCAGTCACACAGGCTTAAAGACCTGTCAGTGACCATCTGGCAACCTCCGGGTCATGGAGGAATAATGAGTTTACCCTGACCGATTGCAAGTGGTTGCTGAAGGCTGATGGCAGTCGCTGGGGAAATAACTGTTAAAGCTGCAGCCACTCATGCCTAAAGACCGGACTCTTATGGCGTTATTTTTGTGCCACTATTCTAATAAAAATTGAGCGCACATAAAAAAAAATTTTTGCAGGTGCAAGTGTTGCATTTTGAGAAGAAATTTATTTTGAGCGAAGAAAAGCTACATTTGAGTGAACAAAATTCATTGCTGCGTGCAAAAACTGTATTTCAGTGTTTGCTATTATCCCCCCACACACAATAGCAGCTCGAAATGACAATGCCAGGTGGGCCGATGGTGATTTTTCATTTTTATGTTTGTTTGTTTTTGTAATGGTATAAACAATGAAAGGTGGTGGATTAGCCAATTGGCTAATCAACTCTGGGCTGGACCAATTACAATACATCTGTATTGAGGTGAAAAGGAAGCGATTTGTCCCGTACTTCAGCTAGAATGAAAAAAAAAGACACAAAGCTGGAGTTATTCTGTGTTTTTGCTGTATAATTGCCTCTTCTTCTCTCATTCTCTCCCCCTCCCTCTCCTGTTGCTACTTCAATCACGAAACTGATCAATGATCAGCTGATGTCTCTCTTGTTTGTTTATCACCCACTTTGCGCCAGAAACAAGAAACCAGCGGATGTTGCGCTAAACAACAGCAGCACGTTCAAGCTTGATCAGCTGTTGTTAGAATTTATTTAATATTACTTTCTAGTATCAGCTGATGTTTGCCAGAGCCACAGCTGTAAAAGCTGCTGGTCATGATATCGGTTTGGATATGTAGTGAGAGGGAAACATGAAGGTGATACAAATCATACATACAGTGGGGCAAAAAAGTATTTAGTCAGCCACCGATTGTGCAAGTTCCCCCACTTAAAATGATGACAGAGGTCAGTAATTTGCACCAGAGGTACACTTCAACTGTGAGAGACAGAATGTGAAAAAAAAATCCATGAATTCACATGGTAGGATTTGTAAAGAATTTATTCGTAAATCAGGGTGGAAAATAAGTATTTGGTCACCTCAAACAAGGAAAATCCCTGGCTCTCACAGACCTGTAACGTCTTCTGTAAGAAGCTTTTCTGTCCCCCACTCGTTACCTGTATGAATGGCACCTGTTTGACCTCATCATCTGTATAAAAGACACCTGTCCACAGCCTCAACCAGTCAGACTCCAAACTCCGCCATGGCCAAGACCAAAGAGCTTTCGAAGGACACCAGGAAAAGAATTGTAGACCTGCACCAGACTGGGAAGAGTGAATCTACAATAGGCAAGCAGCTTGGTGTGAAAAAATCAACTGTGGGAGCAATCATCAGAAAATGGAAGACATACAAGACCACTGATAATCTCCCTCGATCTGGGGCTCCACGCAAGATCTCATCCCGTGGGGTCAAAATGATCATGAGAACGGTGAGCAAAGATCCCAGAACCACACGGGGGGACCTGGTGAATGACCTGCAGAGAGCTGGGACCAAAGTAACAAAGGTCACCATCAGTAACACACTACAACGGCAGGGAATCAAATCCCGCAGTGCCAGACGTGTTCCGCTGCTGAAGCCAGTGCATGTCCAGGCCCGTCTGAAGTTTGCCAGAGAGCACATGGATGATACAGCAGAGGATTGGGAGAATGTCATGTGGTCAGATGAAACCAAAGTAGAACTTTTTGGTATAAACTCAACTCGTCGTGTTTGGAGGAAGAAGAATACTGAGTTGCATCCCAAGAACACCATACCTACTGTGAAGCATGGGGGTGGAAACATCATGCTATGGGGCTGTTTTTCTGCCAAGGGGACAGGACGACTGATCCGTGTTAAGGACAGAATGAATGGGGCCAAGTATCGTGAGATTTTGAGCCAAAACCTCCTTCCATCAGTGAGAACTTTGAAGATGAAACGAGGCTGGGTCTTCCAACATGACAATGATCCAAAACACACCGCCCGGGCAACAAAGGAGTGGCTCCGTAAGAAGCATTTGAAAGTCCTGGAGTGGCCTAGCCAGTCTCCAGACCTCAACCCCATAGAAAATCTGTGGCGGGAGTTGAAAGTCCGTGTTGCTCGGCGACAGCCCCAAAACATCACTGCTCTTGAGAAGATCTGCATGGAGGAATGGTCCAAAATACCAGCTACTGTGTGTGCAAACCTGGTAAAGACCTATAGTAAACGTTTGACCTCTGTTATTGCCAACAAAGGTTATATTACAAAGTATTGAGTTGTATTTTTGTTATTGACCAAATACTTATTTTCCACCCTGATTTACGAATAAATTCTTTACAAATCCTACCATGTGAATTCATGGATTTTTTTTTCACATTCTGTCTCTCACAGTTGAAGTGTACCTCTGGTGCAAATTACTGACCTCTGTCATCATTTTAAGTGGGGGAACTTGCACAATCGGTGGCTGACTAAATACTTTTTTGCCCCACTGTATATACCAACAAGACAGTGTACATCACTGTCACAACAGCGTTTGTTTTAGTTCAAAGGCTTTATGGTTTTTCCTATAATACCTGGTGGTGCAGTCTGCCGATTTTTTGTCAGTTAACCCGAGTGACCACCCGGTCAGCTGGTGGGTAACAGGCATCTCCGAAAACATTAGACCACTCAGTAGCGGTTTTTGATACGGGCAACACAGGCGGTTGCCCGGGGCGGCATCGTGGTGGGGGGCGGCATCATGGGCATCGGCAAAAAAAATTAAAAATTGCTCGTACTCATGCTGCCCCGACATCAGCCAGCGCATATTGGGAATGGTACAGGCACCGATCGGTTTTCTATCGCCCATTTGCTGGGAGTAAGGGCGCCCTCCGTTTGCGAGGTGCGCCTGCTGCTTGAGGCACAGTGCGGAGAGGGCGGGGCGGCGGGGGATTCTCTGGCTGGCTGGAGCAGCGTCTAATAACCAACTCGCAAAATAAAAGAAAATAAAAACAAAACAACAAACACGAAAACACCAGACATCATGATACAGACTTGTAATTTGCACTGATTGGATAATGGCAGGTCATCCTGAAACAATCAGAATCAGAATACTTTATTAATCTCTAAGGAAATTATGTGGATTACAGTTGCCCCAAGAAGAAATGGTAAAAATAGTAACAGTAACAGACTAAACTCCAAACAATACATTATGTTACAGATTTTAATATTAATTAGTCATTGTCAGTTGTTGATTTGTCCTGTTCTCTCTCCAATTATGATGGCTGTTTGGTAGCCGTTTGCATACAATGCATACTCTCTCTCTCTTCGTGTGTGTGTGTGTGTGTTTCTCTGGCAAAATTCAGTATGTCAATGTATAATCCTTAATATGTTTTATGTTTTATGTGTGTGTGTGTGTGTGTGTGTGTGTGTGGGGGGGGGGGGGGGGGCGGGCGCCAGAGGGAGTGTTCGCCCGGGGCGCCAAACAGGCTAGGACCGCCACTGAGACCACTTATGCAAATATGTGATGTCTTGATGAATCGAGCAGATATTTGAAGTTTAAACAGCACCATTCTCGCATGAAAATATCTTAAACGTTTATTTTGTGACCCAGAAAGAGTAATATTTCAAACTCCGCCACTGCCTCGTTTGAGTTTTGGACGAAATGGATTCTGAGATATTGCATTTTGTCATTTCGAGCTGATTGGAGACCAAAACAGCCAATCACATTTTTTTGCATCCAAGTCTGTGATTGGCTGGTTTAACGGCGTACAGAAAGAGTTGAACGCACACGGGCAGAAATGTTGAGAGCGCAAGCAACACATAGCGAGCGAGCGCAAATGCAAAAACTGAGCGAGAGGGGCTGCTATTGTGTGTGTGTGTGTGTGGATAATAGCAAACACTGAAATACAGTTTTTGCACTCAGCAATGAGTTTTGTTCACTCAAATTCGCTCAAAATAAATTTCTCCTCAAAATGCAACACTTGCACCTGCAATTCTTTTTTTTTACGTGCGCTCAGAAAAGTGGCACAAAAATAAAGCCATAAGACTCTGACCCCCTGACAACCACCTGTTGCTAGCAAAAAACATGTATTCTCTGACTGGTTGGCACAAAAGTCGTTGTGATTGCTTTGTGTTACAGCATATTGCTGTGATCATAGTTTGAATGGAAGTGACAGACCTGTCTACAAACTAGTGCGAATAATTCGACGATAAAAAATTCTCGACACAAATTCTTTGACTCGATGCTTCGTTTAACACTTGGCTCTGACGCATGTGTTAAACATTGTAAACGCAAGTGTTTCCCCCTCATTTACGACTAAAAACAGTCCTACAATAGAGATATTTCATCACAGGATCCCTAAAAATAACTATAATAATAGTAGTAATGATAATAGATTTTAATATTATTTTCTGACATTGTCTTCTAACGCTATATTTTGCTAACTCCTCTACTAGTGATGGGATTTCCGGCTCTTTTTAGAGATCCGGCTCTTTCGGCTCGGCTCACTAAAAAGAGCCGGATCTTTTGGCTCCGAACCGGCTCTTCAGGTTGTTTTGTTGCTTTAATTATTTAATCATTAACAATAATATAAAATTATGCAGAAAAGGAATTACTAATGTTAAAAAAAGTGGTTGTTTATATATGGCCCCTAGAGACAAAGCACGTACAAACTCTAAAGCATATACAAACTCCAAAAAGCACGTACAAACTCCAAAACACATTTCTAGCATGAACTGAACTTCCAAAACAGAGCTACCCAGATCACTTAAATTACACAATTGAAAGCATATGTGTATTGTTTGTGTATTTATAGACAAGCACTCATATTTATTCAAATAATTAAAAAAAAAATTCATTTACCTGTTACTACCACACACCAAATCCGGTTGTTGATACTTCCTGGCTTGTGTAGCCACTAGGTAACAAAAGCTCAACACTGCGCCCAGCATCCTGGAGCACTTCTGTTGTCTTTTGTACGTGATTCTGAGTTTGTACGTGCTTCTGAGTTTTTACGTGTTTTGGAGTTTGTACATGCTTCGGGGTTTGTAGGTGCGTCTGAGTTTTTACGCATTTTGGAGTTTTTACGTGTTTTGGAGTTTGTACGTGCTTTGTCTCTAAGGTCCACCATAAATATACTTTATTTATTCACTCCACATAAAATGTAATAAATAAATCATATAATACAAAGAACAACTATTTACATTTCAAACTTTTAACTATTTAAATTTTCAGCTTTTTCCTTTTAAACAAATTTAACGTGAAACAACACAAAACACTGCAAACCACAACACAATTAAATATAAATTAAAATATTAAAACAAAAAGAAGATGCACATTCTCTGTCATATGGGCCTGCATGATTTCTGAATCCTTTATCATCTGCAACTGAAAATAGTGGATGATTACTATACCTTTCTAATGTGACGTTGTTGTCCCTCGCTCTCTTTCTCTCTGGCTCTGATCCTGTGCTACTGCGAGTGTAACTAACGCCCCTCCCCCCTCTGCCGGTACAGGCCGCGCGCGAGTTTAGCGGAAAAAAGGGCGAGAGAGAGGGTGAGAGAAAGAAAAAAAAAACCTCACGGCTCCCAATAAGGAGCCGGCTCGCGTCGTTCACTTCAAAGAGTCGGCTCTAAGAGCCATTTCGTTCGCGAACGACCCATCACTATCCTCTACTGAAGAGTGAAAACTGCCCAGCGTTGTTGTACGTTTTTCGTTGCTGCGGCAGAAAGAAGATGGAGAGGCAATTTCATGACACAAATAAGTGATGCAGATTCAAAACAAACTTTAACTGAAATATAGCAAAAGTGCAAACTGTTCTGATAAAACGTTAGCTAATGTAGCCTAAGTCACTCGAAATTATTAGCTAAGTGTAGCTTTCTGAGCCATTAGTCTGCTGGTATATCGCTAGCTGCCAGCAAAAGGGGCTGATGTGGTTTATTATTTTAGTTTGTTATAGATGTCTATTCCTGCTCTGTGCTTCATTGTTTCTCTACAGTACAGCTCCAGATCCAACTGAGAGCAAGTCAAAAGGAAATCTATGCTTATCTATGCAGTTTATGCCTTTTATTGGTTTTAAATTCTGTTTCACTGTTACATTCAACCTTTGGGTGACAGCATAAAGTCTCAGAGAGGGAGAGGAAGGGAGAAAAGAAGAGAGAGAGAGAAATAAACAGGCAAGAGTGGACATGTATATTTCAAAGGGAGTGTAGCTTCTGTTTTGCCTATTTTCTTTCATGACGAATTTTTTCTCCTTCTGTCTAGGATGGTTCTTTCCAGGTATTCCAGCTTCCTCCAACAGAATAAACATGTGCAGTTAGTGGGGTTAGGTTAACTGTGAGTGTGAATGGTTGTGTGTCAGTGTTAGCCCTGTGACAGTCTGCCAACCTGTCCAGGGTGTATCCCACCTCTTGCCCTATGGCAGGTGGAATAGCCTCCAGCCTCCCCAAGATCCTGACAAGGATAAGTGGGGGAAATTGGATGGATGCATGGATAATTTTATCTTTGTGTGCTTTCCAGTAGCACGCTTAAAAATGTCAGTGGATGTTCTAAAGAACATATTTATTGATATGAATAGTAGCGTTGGAGAGGATTCCTATCACTCTAAACATGGCTTGAACATGGCTGCCACTATATTAATGTGACAAACTATAAATCTATTCTCCACTCTTGAATTTGCAATACGTTTTACCCAGTCAAAATCAGTAAGCCTCCAGAAGTTTTAATTATTTATTAAAATATGCAGATGAACTGTTAACTTAGTCTGATTACCAGACTGGTTAAATTATGCAGCGTGCTGAAGGCTGACGGCAATGTCCTAAATAATACCTGCAATAATATCAAATATTGTGCTAGTTAAATTGCAAAAATATTTAAAAATATAAAAATAAAATCTTTTTTCAAAAGCCAACAAAAGTGCACACAGGCCATAAAACTCCGATCCACTAACCTAAGGGTTGTTAGGTGGAACACTGAATTATTATTAATATTAATTATTAAAATCTACACTATCATAACGTCTGGATTTAGCAGCACAAAAACTTGCCTCTTGTTAATGTCAGAAATCTTTCCAAGAAAACAAAGTAAAGGTACATTTTTATGCCTTAGTCTGGACTTCATATATGTCTTATTTTATTTAATTTGAGAATGTAATTTTAATATTACACGTGCACACCGTCAAAGGGTTTATTTGGTTTGTTTTTTTGTTTGTTTTTTGCCAAATGTATGCAGTTAAAATTTAAACATTGCAATTTCTAAAATGGAAACTAATGAGGTGAGGTGTTCCGGGCATGTCCCACCAGGAGGAGGCCCCGGGGCAGACCCAGGACACGCTGGAGAGATTCTATCTCTCGGCTGGCCTGGGAATGCCTTGGTGTTCCCCCGGACAAGCTGGAGGAGGTAGCTGGGGAGAAGGAGGTCTGGGCTTCTCTGCTTGGGTGGCTGCCCCCGCGACCCGGCCCCGGATAAGCGGAAGAAAACAGTTAATTTTGAAAGGTCTGTGTTTATTCTCTTTTGAATATTTATTATCGTTCATTGATATGACAGAAGTGTTTCTTATACAATTACTTATTTCCAGTCTGAATCACACTTTTTCAAGTTTTGTTACCGCTCAGCTCGTAGTTAGCGAGTATTTGCAGACAAACATTAAAAACGTTGACGGCTGCCAGCTCCACCCCTCACGACACATCAACTCCTGTCAGTTGCATACGTGGTATAAATGTAAAAATGTATACTTCAGGCGACCTACTTCTTGAGTTATCGCATTCACAAGATTTTCAGAAAACCTGACCTCAATGAAATTCAATTTCAATCAGTGAGGGTAGAAATGAGAACCAGTCAGAGGAATACACATTTTTCCCTAGCAACCAGTGGTTATATCACGGCCAATGAGAAACCTCAATATACTGCATATATTTCACTGGTGTAATGAAAAATTTGACTCATTGTCAGTGTATTAAGACCCAAAGTGAGCGGTAATACATTAATAAGTTAAACAGCCTTTTTCCTGTGGGGTTCCTTATTGTAATTCCACTCGTCTGAAATCTTACGACAAGCATAAAATTCTACCTGAGGCAGACTCTTCAGCAGGCTAAGAGAAATGGCACCAGACCCACATCCCACTTCCAGGCACGTAGGCTCCGTCTCAGCAGGCACTCCCATCTCAGTCTTCATCTGCAGATCATTGAGCACCAGCTCGACCAACTCCTGCATCAGCAAAGACGAAATAAAAATCACATTTGGCTGGGTCTTCACTGTGAGCATGCACTGCCTCGTCTTTTCTTTTACCTCTGTTTCAGGTCGTGGTATGAACACAGGAGGCCTCATCTTCAGCGTCAGGTCCCTGAAGTCCCACTCTTCAATCACGTACTGCACGGGCATCCTAACCCAAACATGCAACATTGTAAATATTTTAATTGAAAATCGCTTAAATGCATATAGAGAGATCTATGCACAAACTCACCTGGAGAGACGTGTGGTGCAGAGCTTCCATATCTGCTCTGTTTGTTCTCGGCTGAGAAACTCTGTTAATCTCTCCTGCTCAAGACTTTCCATCTGGATAAAGAAACGCTATGTGAACTTGATCCACGTTTACTGCATGTCAGTGCAAGTGCTGAGGCAATGTAGATTTTGCAAATTACAGTTTTAGCTCCGAGGAGATGAGCAATGATGTACTGGCTGGACTGCTCAGGCTCCGTCACACCTCTCTCCTCAAAGCGCCTCTTCCATAACTTCACCGCCTGAAGTGGTGTAATCCTGCCTGCGGGTAAGGCTGGAGCGCTGCATGTACGGACAGCTTGGGACTTCCAAAGTACCTAAAAGCATGACATTTAGGATTTATTTTTATAGCGAGCATTATTGCCTTTATTTTGATAGTGAAGCAGTGTGGAGTAGAAAGGAAAGAATGGAGAAAGGACAAGGGAAGGCACACAGTAAAGGGAAACAAAGGCTGCTGAGTTTTGAACCATATGACACATGTTCACCAGCTCAACCAGGGAGCCAAACTGGCACCTGTTGCATTTAAGTTTAAATACAATTTCCAAGTATCCAGAAATCAACTGCGGTTTTTTAACACTGATGTTAGACTCCCATTAAGCATTTCCTCGGGGGAATTTCCAGCAACTTTGGAAATCATCATAATTTATTTTAGATCAAACCTCAGACACCACTCACAATTACTCATAACACATGTCTAACTGACAAATCATAAATAATTTTCACTTCCTCCCTATAACCAAGGGGTTAAGAGGGAATCTGTAAGTCAAGTTAACTTACATTACTAGATCTCCACATAGTTTAATGTAATCCAGTAAGAGAGAAGTGTTGTTATTAGTTACTGTATGTGTATGGACAATAATCCTTTTATTTATTTATTTGAGTTATTCAAGCTTATATAGTATTTATATAGTATTTATTTAGTATAGGTATAAGATATGTGCCATGATAGATCGATAGATACTTTACTGATCATCACTTTACTGATCCTAAAGGGGAAATTACTATGTGATAGTAGCAGCATAAAGAACTATAACCTACAATAAAATTGCTTGAAAGTACCACGGGCCCATAATAAAGGCCTTATAATGTGAAGTAGTGCAAAATTTTATATGCAACAGCGATTTTAAAAAATGAAGCAAAAGAAAGACAAATAAATACAAAATAAGGCTGGGATTTTGCAAAAAGTAATAATTATACTAGCATATAATAGTGCAAACGGCTTCAATAAATAACAAGTACAATTTCAAATCCAACAGACAGCAAGCAGCAGGAAGGTTTGATACTGATAAGTCTGAGGAATACAGACAGGTGTGTTCACCTGTCAACAAGCAGGAGAGCTTTTGTAAAGCTTTATCGAGAACTGCAGGAATGTTTTCCTGAAGGCTTGACTCAGTCTGAGCTCTGCTGCCTCTGTGTGTGCCTGCCACTTTATTTTGTTAAAAAGAAGATAACAGAAAACAGATTTGGTCCAGTTGCGTCAATGGAAATCAACTGATAAACAGATCAAGAAACTCATTTGACCTGGTCTGTGCTTACAGGTGCGCCAGTTTGTAATGTGAGTAATATTTCCAGTTAGGAAGGCAACAGGAACAGGTTTGGACTGTTGGTTGGTTTTATAGCCGTGACACTGTCATGTTTGTTTGTTTGTTTGTTCAACACTTTGGACGCAACGTGTCGACTTCCCGGGAAAAAAAATCGAAAAAATAACTTGACCAGTTACCTTTGGTCCACTACTCCTGCACCCAAAACATCTGTAGTAGCTTGTACTCAGCGACCTTCTCCACATGGTTAACCGTATTAAGTCTTTACATCGTTATTCTTTGGGTTTCCGGAGTCTGTGCGTTCTCGGGCTGAACTCGCTGCATGACGGCAGTAGTCTGTTAGATCAGCATGCTACACTTTACGGTCCTGTATGAAATTCAAACATTTTTCTGTATCGGAACAACAAGCTAACTGGCGGGGCTCGTACTGTGTCCTGCACGCGGCACAGAGAGCAACTGCGGCGCAGTCTGCGCAGCGCTGACGCCACTGAACGACGTTGCCTTCACGGACTGTACAACATATAAAGCTACACCGTCACAGACGTTAAGTCTGTAAAGTAAGATGGTAAAATAGCATCTATAAATGTAAAAGGCATTAGCAAGTAATAAAAGTAATATTACATTTGGTAAATACTATTATTCGAAACCTTTAAATTGTCTAAAAGGGAAATTTTTCTTAGTGTTGTGCAATTGTTCAGGGCCCAATACGTTAAAGCGTTTTTATACGACAACAGAGTTCGTGTTACTTTTATATTAATTTTAAAACATTATTGGTGCTACATACGCCACGACTTCCTCTGTCTTATTGTTGCCTTTACAGTTTTTGCGACGTCAACTTTTATTCCAAAGCTAAGTTACTGGGTGTCCCTGAAGGCGATATTATTGTTGTTCTTCCCTGTCTGGTTTTTGCATGCATTGATGTGTCGAGTTATTGAATAGTTTGATGTCTGGGTGACCATAACCTCTGCTTAATACATTAATAACAGATTTTATAGGTCTTCTTTTAACTTTAGACCTGCGTTTAAGTACCTAAGGACGTCGCTAAGTTGTCTTTAAACGTTAAAGCTATATGCTAGCTCATGCTGCTGTAAATAAACTGGGAAGATCCACAGTAGACACACAGGAGATACCTTGTTAACGCAATTTGGGGCAAGTTAATAGGACTCAGCAGGGTTTACACACCTCTGGATTA
This sequence comes from Neolamprologus brichardi, assembly GCF_056152115.1. Classification (NCBI taxonomy): domain Eukaryota; kingdom Metazoa; phylum Chordata; class Actinopteri; order Cichliformes; family Cichlidae; genus Neolamprologus; species Neolamprologus brichardi. Next base: position 19,227,546 of record NC_142108.1, read on the forward strand.
GTTCTCCATGAGGATAAAATCTATGATGGGCATGCCCACTCGGATAGAGTGTATATTTTTCAGCGAATTTCATCCTACTCTGGGTCCCAAGATAACATATCAGGTAAGTGTGCAGATGGTCTGGTAAAGTAGTTTTATGTTATTTATTTATTTTATAGCTACTGTCGTTATGATTATCTTTGTAACTGCCCCAGTTGCGAGCTTGTTCATGACTGAGTGTGTTTTAAACGTGCGAGGCAGGTTTTTAATCCTTCATAATCATTTGGCATAGACGTGTGATCTGCATAATCCTTCTGAGCTCGTGTATCGTATTGGGTATAGTTTGTCATACTGTGTCCTCTCCTAACAGGTTCCAGAAGAGTACATCTCACGGGAGCTCTTTGACACCGTTCAGGTTTATATTATCACCAAGCCAGAGCTACAAAACAAATTAATAACAGTGTATGTAGTCTTATTCTGCTCGTCTGTCTCCCTGCCTTGTTTGAAGTCCTTAGTATTTAAATAATAGTGTATTAACTTAATCAACCAATCTCGCTTTCTTTTTTTTTTTTATCTTAGCACTGCAATGGGAAAAAAGTTAATTGGCTGCCCAGTGTGCATCGAACATAAGAAATATAGCCGAAATGCCCTCCTTTTTAACCTCGGCCTTGTTTGCGATGCCCGAACCAATACTTGCAGCCTCGAGCCCATTGTTAAGAAGCTATCTGGATACCTTACAACTCTGGAGGTAAAGAGTACCACATTTTCACATGTTCACGTGATCGCTTTCTTCGGGATGATTTCTTAGCGATTTTCTGTCTTGTTGTGTTGCAGCTGGAGAGCGGCTTTATATCCAAAGAGGAGAGCAAACAGAAGCTTTTACCCATTATGTCAACTTTGTTAGAGGATCTTAATGCCTCGGGAGCCTGCACCCTACCCATTGGTATTATTTGGCATCTTACTGGCTATAAGTTTTATCTGTGGCAAGGAGCAATATATCTTTTTAATATATAGCTGTGGTCAGACGTTTACACACATTCATCATGGGCATGAATGTCATGGTAATTTTGTACTGTTTCATTGAACTGTTCTTTTTTTCCAGGGTGGAATTCTTTTAAATCTTTAATGACTTAAAAAAACAAGAATTTGGCACACAAGTTAGAACTTATTTTGGATGTTCTCTAATCCACACAGGATCAGAAGTATATACATAACTAAATATACACACTCACTTAAATCTTTTAATAAGTGGTGATTGAGTTTCTACAATGTCTTTTAACTCTCCGAGACTAACTTCTTGTTAGTGATCATGATTTACATGATTTTTCTGGTACTTTTCTCTTACCTTGTTTGACATCACCCATTAGATTGCCAATACTCAGAACAATGGGTGTAGGAAGGGAAATTCTAGATTTCCCTTCCGCAAGTTTGACTGCAGATTCCAAGATAATCTGTTTAAACAACTACATGTAAGTACAATGTATTCTGATGTGCCCACACAGATAAGCCAAATGCCTTCTGGAGAAAGGTTTTATGTCAGATAAGACAAAGACTGAACTACAGTACTGTAAAAAAGTAATTGCTCCCTTCCTGATTTGTCACATTTACATGTTTTAGATCATCAAATAAATTTTAACTGTAGACAAAGACTAAAGACCTGAGTAAATACAAAATCTACACAGTGTTTATAACTGAATCCTGTACAGTCTGTGGGTTTTAGGCTGTGGAGGTCCATAGTTTAAATGTGCTTCGTCCTCCTACCGTCTACTTTTATAGCTAGGTTAACGTAAATATGATGTTGTGTAATTAAAAATCAGTACATACAGACGCTGCAGAGACTTAAAGCTGTTATCCGGGTAAAGTTAATTACTCCATCAATTATGTCTTGATGCATGCTCAATCATCCAGGTAAGTAAATCCCAAAAGGTTGATTCTGCTCATCTGGATGTAGCGTTTTCAATGGAAGAAATGTTTCGTCACTCATCCAAGTGATTGCTTCAGTCTCAGCTGACTGCAGGTCTTTGATCAATGGGCTTTTATCAGTGGTTGTTGATCAATGGTCATGACAATTTGCATATTAATGATCAAGGAACTGACCTCACAGCCCATTGTTCATTCAGTGGGCTGGTTTCAGTTATTGTGCAAATGTACTGTTTATAAGGTTGGGGAAACCTGCAGTCAGCTGAGACTGAAGAAGTGACTTTCTCCAAAACGTTTCTCCCATTGAAAAGGCTACATCCAGATGAACAGAATCAACCTTTTGGTACTCCATCAAATACATATTAATATTAGACAATAACTAGAGTAAATACAACATGCATTTTTAAAGTACATTACGGATGCATGCTGTATGTTCATTCCACCCTAGAAAAAGAAAAGCTCAGAGAAATCTTTAAAAGCCCAAAATTGTAATGATCCATGTACTTAGTAATAATGTGACATGTGCTCTGTTACTGTGCTGCAGATCATACTGAAAGTATCATAAACTATAGAGCTGCAGCTGCTCTACTAGACAAATCATGTGATTACAGCATTTCTAAATGAACTCAAGCATCTAGAATAGAATAGAATAGAATAGAATAGAATTGCCCATTATGTTCATTGTACATGTACAACTAAATTGTGGGTCCTCCACACCAACTGTGCTGGAATAGAATATAAATAGTAAGACAGCAGGAATAAATAACAAGCAGGAGAAATATATACAGGGCAAGATAAAAGCTGATGAGGGTTACTCAGGCCATGGCTCAGATTGGTTGGTTGGTTGGTGGGAGGGTAGGGGTGGGGTAGTGTTTGTCAACAGTCCGAATGACCCAGGGGAAGAAACTGTTTGTCTGGAGGTGTGGGGCCTGATTTACTGGAGGTTTCGACCAGAGGGCAACGGGTCAAACAGGGATGGCGGGACACGAGGGGTCACCAGTGATGGCCCTGGATTTCCTGAGACAAGAGGATCTCCAGGAGTGGCAGAGAGCAGCCAGTTATGTTTGGGGCAGTATTATTTACCCTCTGCACAGCCTTCCTGGTTTTAGTAGTTGCCCCCGCGTGGCAGACATCCAGGCAGTAGGAGAGCACACTCTTCACTGAGGAGAGCTTTGTTATGCATTATGTTCCCTAACAACAAGTTTTCCAATATCTCTGATAAGCCCTTATCAGCCAACCAACATGCTGGCTGGGCTATGGCCCAAAGTGAAATTATGTGGTTGTTTGGGTTGATTAGTTAATGTAAGTCAAGACAAAGCAGTGCTACTATGCAAGCGGCTTTGCTCTGACTGTTACTCTTTTTAGAAATTCAGAGATGGGAAATGCAGGCTGATGTTTCTGAGCCAATTTTTTTTTTAAAGAATTTACCAGCTGCACATAGGCAGTATTCACATGTTGGTTGGCAGCAACAGTGTTTTGTTTTTTTTTAAACTGCTCTTACTCTTGTTTGTTGTATCCTTTTTAAGATGAGTCTAACACCATTCATCTAAAGCTGATTCAGCTGCGAAAAGATCCCCCAATAGTTCAGGAGTACGACGTGCCAGTCTTTACCCAGTGCAAAGACCATTTTATCAAGTCTCAGTGGGATCTCACCACTCAACAGGTAGGCTTTCAATGTCAACAACCTCTCGCTGCAGCTCTTGAGAGGTATTTGATAGCACTCTAAGAAGTGCTTGGAAGAAAGATCAGTGTTTAAACACTTGTTATCAGCTGTGCTGGAAGTGATATAAGCACGTTTTTATATCCTTTGTTTTATGATTTGAAAGAAGGCATTAGTGCGAGACAAGATGCCCTTTATTGGCACAATACTGTTTTATTGCTTTTATGAGTTAACATGTTTACAGCATTTAGTTACACAGTAATGCAAAAAGCACTACGTGCCTCTAACCCTTATCTATCTGCTGCTAACTGCAGATTCTTCCCTACATCGATGGATTTAGACACATCCAGAAAATTTCTGCTGAAGCAGACGTTGAGCTGAATCTTGTTCGTATTGCAGTGCAGAATCTCCTGTAAGTATTTTTCAGTAAATACAGTTGTACTCTTCAGTAACCTCACACACGTACTGCTTCATCCCACAACTTTGTTTTATGTTGTTGTTTTGATTAACTGATAAACCAAGTGTGAACGCCTCTGTAAATGCAGAAGTTTTAATAATTTGCTGTGGACCATTCAGGTGGGAGCTAACACAATCCCACAATCTTCCCGGGACCTCTTGTAGGTTAACATCCAAGCAGATTCACTTCAAGGTCAGGTTGTACAGTACTCAGCGAAACCTTAAACACACACACACACACACACACACTGACAAGAGCTCAGTTAGCATGTTAAAGTTCATGACAGCGCAATTAGAAAAGACTGAAGAAGTATGGCTTGTTTGGAAGGACTGCCAGGAGGTAGCTTCTCTGTAAAAAGAGCATGGTTGCACAGTGTAGGTTTGCAAAGACTTCTGAAACAATGTCCTTTGGAAAGATGAGACCAAAAGTGTTGACATTTAACCAGAATGCACAGCGCTGTTTGGCAAAAACCAAACACGGCATATCAGCACAAACACCTCACACCAGCTGTCAAGCACAGTGGTAGAGGGGTGATGTTTTGAACTTTGCAGCCACAGAACCTGGTGACCTTGCAGTCATTGAGTCAACCATGAACTCCCGTGTATCCCAAATTATTCCAGAGTCAAATGTGAGGCTATCTGTCCCAAAGCTACTGTAAGGCTTGGCCAAAACTGGGTTATCTGACAGGACAATGATCTAAAGCACAGCAGCAAATCTGCAACAGAATGACTGAAAAATAAAAGAATCAGGATGTTGCAATCACCAGTCAAAGTCCAAACCTCAACCTGATTGAAGTGCTGTTGTGGGACCTTCAGAGAGCTGTGCATAAATAAATGCCCACAAACCTCAGTGAATGGAAACATTATAACACAATGACGCGAGAGACTGATAAAGTCATAGAGACAACGATAAGCTGAAGGTATTGCAGCTAAAGGTGGTTTTTCAAGCTACCGAATGAGGGGGGTGTACTTGCATTTTCACTCTGACTTCTCTTTTTAACTTCACAGGTACTATGGTGTTGTGACTCTGGTGTCAATTTTCCAGGTATTAAACTAATTTCACGTCACACATATATGAGTGTAGTGGAACAGTTTATCAGGGACCATTAGGCCATTAGGGCCGTCTGCAGGATGTTAGTTTTAATTGAAAAGTTGTAATTTTTTTTTTCATATAATTCCTTCTGTATTCTGGAAATGTTTTGTTTTTTTCTGTTTTTGTGAAAGTGGATTTTCTTGTGCAGAAAAGCTTTTTTTTTTTTTTGGGGGGGGGGGGGGGGGGGCAGTACAGGTTGTAAAGTCGTAAAGCAAGCATCAGTTCTGAAGGCCATTCTGATAAAAGGGTTCATTTATTTCAAAAGAAAGCCAATTTATATATTGCACATTGCTCTCTATGCACCACTTTGAATACAGAATATTAGGGCAGGTTTTTTAAGTGAGGGAAGGCTAACTGTGCAAGGCCTTTTATTTAAAACTTTAATTTTAATCTTTTCTTCTTTTTTTTAACAAATACATTAAATTCTTGTCTGTAGTCTTCTGATATTCTGCTGTAAAAAGCAAGCTATTAAAAAGTGGCTAATACTTCCTGATGACTTGTTCTGGTTGCCTTCTCGGGTCTTTCTCTAGTACTCTAATGTGTACTGCACCACCCCAAAAGTCCAGAGCCTCATAGATGACAAGTCCATTCAGGAGGAGTGCCTTAACTACGTCACTAAGCAGGGTTAGTTGGGGTCATGACCATTAAAACACGTGTTAATCTTTATTTATTTTGTGATGTTAACTGTGCAGCTTTGTCCTGACACTTTCAGGTCAGAAACGTGCGAGTCTGAGAGATGTGTTCCAGCTGTATTGTGGGCTAAGTCCGGGAACAACAGTCCGAGACCTTTGCTCACGCTACTCACAGCAGCTTCAAAGGGTCGACGAGAGGTTAGCGTCGCTCAAATGATCAGTTCCTGAAAAGACTTAGCGCTCCTGAAAATTCAGGTCAGAGTGACACTAGCTCATACTGTATGTGTGTCATGTCACTCGTTTCTCCTAAGGAGGCTGATCCAGTTTGGACTAATGAAGTGTCTTATTCGACGGCTGCAGAAGTATCCCGTGAAGGTGATCCGCGACGAGAGAAGCAGGCCTCCTCGACTCTATACCGGTTGTCATAGTTACGATGAGATCTGCTGCAAAACAGGCAGGGTTTGAAGCCTTCTTTGATTGTTGGACAAAACTTAAGAACTGATGGTGTGAAACAAGTGTGCTTACAATGTCCTGATTTTACAGGGATTACTTACCAGGAGCTTGATGAACGTTTGGAAAACGATCCTAATATTGTCGTGTGCTGGAAGTGATGGGGCAGAAGGGTACAGCAGTGCCTAAGCAGCCAAAGATGCCTTGACCTAGAGAAGGAGGTTTCTTCAATTAACAGAGAAAATAATGAGTAGCGTTTTGCAGTTTTCTTAGCTTAGTTTTGTTCAAAAAAAAAAACAAAACTTGAAAGATTGGATATCACACTCATTATGTGGCTATACAATCCATTCATTAAATGGAAAAAAGGCTAAACATATCTATTTATGTTGTTTTCATACTTCATACATATTTTGCTATCTTTATTGCTTTGGCTCTACTTATAACCCCAAATTCATCTCATTTCTACTGCACAAATAACATTCCAACATAAAAACAGATTGCACTGCCACATACCCTTTAGCTGATTCTTCTCATTCCTGGAGGGTTGAAGATCTCTTTGCAGTTATTTAATGCAATGTTATTAGCATTATATATTTAAAACTGATGCTATAATTTAATGGAATGCAAAAAACAACATTGAAACACACTGGTATGTATTTGAATTTGTACTTTATTTATATGCTGCGTTTTTGCTCTAACGGAAGCACTGAAAGCGTTTCTTACTGCAAGATACATCCACCCATTCACACACAGATAAGGGGCAGTTTGGGTTCATTGTTTTACCTAAGGATATTTAAATATGTCGAATGGAACAATCACTGACCTTCAGATTAGTAGGTGATGAAACATATTATTTATAACTGTTTACAAAATAGTAAAAACTTTTTAATGTAACTTAGCAGCAGTAAAATTCATCATGGGAGTGAAGCCCTGGAACAAGCAGGTACAGTCTTATGTTATCACACTGTGAAGAAAATATTTGAAATAAAATGCTTTGAAATTACACCCGCCATTAATAAGTTTTTAATAATAATTTCATGTACTTTTATTTAAAAGGATGACTTGAATTTCATGTTTGCAAGTACTTTTTACACTACCATATACACTCACCTTAAGAAGCACACCGGTTCAGCGGCTAATAAGATAACACAAATATCTAATTAGCTAATCACGTGGCAGCAACTCAGTACAGACTTGTACTGAGACTTTTGTAGACCTGACAAAGTTCACAGCAAGCATCAGAATGGGGAAGAAGTGACTTTGAATGTATTATGGTTGTTGCTGGTCGGAGTATTTCAGAAACTGTTGATTTACTGGGATTTTCCTACACAACCATCTCTAGTGTTTACAGAGAACGGCTCAAAAAAAGAGAAAATATTCAGTGAGCGGTACCTCTCTGTGCAGAAAGGCCTTACTAATCCCAGAGGTAAGAAGAAATGGCCAGACAGCTTTGAGCTGATAAGAGGGCTACAGTAACTCAAATAACCAGTCGTTACAACCAAGGTATTCAGAGGAGCGTTAATGAAAGCACAACATGCCAAATCTTAAAGTAGGTGGCCTACAGCAGCAGAAGACAAAGCATCGGGTGCCACTCCTATCAGCTAAGAACAAGAACCTGAGGTTGCAATTCACACAGGCTCACCAATTTTGGACAACAAGACTGGAAAAATGTTGCCTGGTCTGATCTCAATTTCTGCTGCAACAGTGCAAATGACATGAAAGCAGTTCTGAAGGCAAAAGAGGGTCCAAACCAGTACTAACAGGGTCTATCTAATTGGTGATTTAACAACTTTCTGATATGTATGAACTAGAGTACATTATACGTAAAATAATTTGTTTTGACCAACAACATGAATGATTTAATCCAAATAGTATGGTCTGATTGATTTTTGCCACAAGGACATTGTAGACAGGCGCAACTGCTACACGTTTTTATTTTTTTAAAATAAAATTCAGCCCTGAAGGACAGACCGTTTTAGTAAAGACTAACTTCATCCAAGGACTGTGAGGAAAAAGCAGGAAAGTCATCATCATGAGTCACCTGCAGGTTAGGCTGTCTCTCTTTTGCTGCATACTCTGGAGTATGAGCAACAGGGGAAACTTCGAGTCACCAAAAAGAAAATCACTGGAGTATGATGAAGACATCCATTAAAAAGGAACTAGCTACTCTAAAAACTTTGAAACCAGTTGTAACAGGGTGAAGCTGGTGATCAGGTTAATTTACAATAAGCTGGTTGTCATAGTTTTGTATTTTACTTTTTATTCTTTTTTTTTGTTTATGTGTTCAGCATTTTCTTGTTATCCATTCATTTTAGTTTTATTAGTACCATCCTGGTTGAGTTTGAACATTGAACCTTGGGTTATTGTCTGAGTGTAATGGTTCATTTAATGGATAAAATCCTCCTCAGCCTATGAGCAGACTATCTTTTGCAGGTCTAGTATCTTGATATTACTAGGACCCTCTTTAGGAATATTTTGTTTATGTTGCTTTAGTTATAATTTACTTAGTTTAATTAATATGATGTCTGCACAAGGAAAAAAAGTTTAATGGCGCTTTGCTGATGCTGTCATATTTCACAATAACTCACCTTGGATTATTTTTATTGACATAACTGATTATTTTAAGGTTTTGCCAGAAACTAAATGTACAACTGTATTATGTTGTGTATTTGTTTGAGGTTCTGCTGCCCCTCTATGGCGGGAAACACAACCTGCACCGTTCCCTTGGTTTTCCGTAACCATGACAACTACCGGAAACACTTCGTGTTGCTAACTTCGAACCGTTAACAGTACGAACAAGTCTACTCAAGCTCCAGTTAGACAAGTCCTTTATTTCTTTATTGCGTAATATCTTTTCTCAACGTAATGGATACATACGTAATTCTTCCTGTTGAAGCGGAAGGCTTTATCCAGAGTCTGGAAACTTTCTCCCTCAAGGAAGTGGGCTCAGAGAGGTGAGACGAACCAACTAACTCTGCACCTGAGTTAAATTAGCTTGTAAACACGATGGAACGTACAAAAAAGGGAAAAAAGAAAGAAAACAATGTGATAAATAAATAGAGACTATATTAGATTATTTCTCATTAGCCAGTACAGATTGTAAATGCTAAATAAGGGAGCTTAATGTGCTTTGTTATACAAATAAAATTAAAAAAAAAATCAACCCAAAGCACTCAGTGGTGCAAATTAAACAGCTGAAATTGAGCAAAACGTCAGATTCAGATGTAGTTATAATATTGCTATCATATATAACTAAATAACGCTGATTGCATTTTTGATGCGAACCCATGCAGACTGTAGGTTTGAGCATTGGAGGGGGCCCTCAGCCAAGAAATTCACATTTCAAACACTTAATTCTGGTGATGTTTTTGTCCATCAGTTTTTGTCAATGAGAAGTAACCATCACAATACAACTCTGACCTTCTAATATTCATATTGAATATGAAAGTGCAGCAGTCGGAGCTCCCCCCGCCCCGCCCCCCCCCCCTTGTCTTTAATTCAACCAAATATATCATTTCTTTGTGAAATAAACACATCAATACATATACCAATTATTTGGGTAATAAAAACATCAAGAGCTAAAAAATTTTTTTATAATGTGCAGCTTAGATGGGAAACCATCTGCTACACTTAGGTCCATAAATATTTGGACAGAGACACCTTTTTTTCTAATTTTGGTTCTGTACATTAACACAATGAATTTTAAATTAAATAGCTCAGATGAAGTTGAAGTGACTTTCAACTTTAATTCAGTGAGTTGAACAAAAAGATTGGCTAAAAATGTGAGAAACTAAAGCATTTTAATCCCTTCATTTCAAGGGCTCAAAAGTAATTGGTCAAATTAAATAACTGAAAATAAAATGTTAATTTCTAATATTTAAAAACCCTTTGCTGGCAATGACAGCCTGAAGTCTTGAACTCATGGACACCCCCCGATGCTGGGATTTCTCCTTTTTAATGCTCCGCCAGGCCTTTACTGCAGCGGCTTTACTTTTAATGCAATCTTTTCCTTATGGGAGACTTGGATATTAATACACCTACCTCCTGGAAAATGTTGTTTACTTGCTTGGTTGTTGTGAAGCATTTTCTCTTCACCATAGAAAGTGTTCTGCTATCACCCAGGACTGCCGTTTTCTATGGGTGGCCAGGTCTTTTTTTGTTGCTGAGTTCAGTAGTGCTTTCTTTCTTTCTCAGGACCTAACTGTAGATTTTGCCACTTCTAAACTCGTAACAATTTCTCAGATGTTTTTTTTCCCCTCTGTTTTCGCAGCTTAAGGATCACCTGTTTCACCTGCATGGAGAGCAAAATCTTCCAAATGCAAGCACAACACCTCAAATCAACTTTAAATCTTTATCTCCTTAACTGATAATGACATAATGAGGGAATTGACCAAACCTGCCCATAAAATTACCTTTGAGTCAATTGTCCAATTAGTTTTGGTCACAAGTTTTGGTCCCTTGTGCCCACGAGGGTGGCACATGTTTCAAGGGGCTGAAACTCCATTATATAGCTGTAATTGGAATATGTTTCAGTAAACAAGTAAAAACACAAAACTTGTGTCAGTATCCAAATATATATGGACCTAACTGTACTTTGGGATTTAATGTAATACATTAAAATACATTATTAATACCCTTTACAGGTTCAATAGACACACAGGAATGTCTCTTATGTCCTAGTTTTCTGCTTCGTTTCAGACACAAGTAAAGTTGCCTTAGTTTCCCAGTCTGACTTCCTTCTTTTTCCTCTTTTGGCTTTTTCATGGTTATCAGCCTGCCTGTGTATGGCACCATAACAGAGGTCATGCAGTTGCTGCCTGACATCACAGCACTGTCTAGCTGTGTGAATATGTGTGTACGTCGACTGCGTCTCCCCAAAATCTGTTCATCAACTTCTGTTGGTTACTTTTAGTTTCTTTCCCTTTTTTTGTGATGACAAATCTGGTCCTTTTTTGAAGCTTATCAGTCATTTGCATGTTGTGGTGAATCCCCTTGAGGTTCTGGCCATGTAGTCGTCTTGTGATGTTTGATTAAGAAATATGTACATCTGCATCCTGTGAATGTTCAACCACATAAACCTAATATGTCTCTGATAGATTTTGTTATTAACCCACATTATTACCGTCTTCACTTACATGATTAGCTCTTTTTTCCCCCTGAAAATAGCTTTTAATCTATGTGATCTATTGCGTTTTGACTGGTTGTCAAAAAGGAAACATCTGCCAAAGAACACTGTTAGTTTTGACTCCTTGAAATCAGTGTATGTTTCAAGTTCTTGAAATATATATTAAAATCTACACAAACTAAAACTGACACTCTAATTTGTGTAATTTGACGCACTTTACTCAAGCATTGTTTCAAATTGAATGCACTGAAGCAGAGAGCCTGATAATATGTGTCTTTTTAAATACTTAAGAGAGAGATGATCTGGTCTAGACAGATAAGATTCTCTGTAAAGAATCTCAAATCAGAATTTATACTTCATTATAATAAAGGCCCTGGGCCTTGACTAAAAGGAACTGAGAGTTAAATCAGACTTATTTTAGAGCTAGCTGGGATTTTTGTTGTGTGTTAGCTTTTGCATTCTTGTATTTTTACTTAGTTTTGGTTCCTGCTTTGGTTTATTCTTTCTTCTCCTGTGTCTTGGTCAGATTGTCCATCTTCATTTGATTCCCTGGTTTCCCATCTCACGACTTGGTTTTCCCTCTGTGTCTTTAGTTTTGGGGTTTCCTGTCAGTTTTTTGCAACACCCTTTGTTCACATTTTATGAGTCAATAAAGCTACTTTTGCATACAGAGATTCTGTGTCCTGCTTTTGGATTCGCTCCTCATTACATCCTGATAAAATCTGGAGGTAGATTCCTCATGTTTGAATTTCTCTCTGGGGACAGAAATTGGACTCCTTGCTGCTATCAATAAGTATACCCTAATTCTGTGCATTTTTGTGTGATTTTCGATGATTTACACACTTAGCTGCTGTAGCTGATTGCATTCAATTGCTAACTTGACCCCATTCAGTCGCAGACTGTCTACAGACTTAATCCATCTTATGGCAACATATAGAGCAGATTTTGGTGACAGTGTTGGTATGTTGACAATCTCAGCAGCAAAACATAACTTTATCTTCTTGAATAACACTAATGTCATATTATGAGTATTGTGACAATATCATGTCATGGGTTGTCTGGTGATTCCGACCTTTAGAAGTGATGCTTTTTTATTCTCTTTGTGTGCTAGCAGATGGTTCAAGCAGCATGATTATATTGAGAAACTTAACATGCAGGCAATACTGAATGCCTCTGCCATGCACGATGAGTTTGTCAAGGACCTCCTGGTTTCATTTGGAAAGGTGACTACCACAACTGCATATAAACAATAATAAAATGTCAGGAGCTTTTACGCAAGCCCTTTTACAATTTTCTAAGAAGTGCTTAGAGGGGAGTGATTCCTTTCCCATTCCAGATACACATCCTGGTCCATGAGATGATCCTTATTGAAGTGTGGAAGAAAAAAGTGTTTCCCATCTTATGCCAGCTGGAGAATTTCAATCCAGAGAAGAGTTTTCATCTTTACATGGTGGTGAGTGTTAAATGAGATGTTACATGAGCAGCTCACATTGCTCATGTTTCACGTGTTCTGTTATGACTCCTTTTCAGATCCACCATGAAGCCACCATCATAAATCTACTTGAAACCATAATGTTTCACAAGGTCAGTAAGAACTCAAATAATCCCTACATATCTTAAAACATGTCACACACCATGAAAGCGCGGACTGTCATTCTCTGAGAACATGGTTGTAAATTAAGCATTATGGCAAGTGTTCAAGCGGTTGTGTCTTGTTATGCAGGAGTCATGTGATGCAGCAGATGACTCTCTTCTTGACTTGGTGGATTACTGCCATCGAAAACTCACCCTGCTGGCGGGTGAAGCGATTAAGGATGTTGCTGTGACATATGACCAACACAAACAGACATCCTCTCTAGAGGTGAGAATGTATGTTTTGTTTTTGGTTTGACACATTTGCCGAAGTGTGTCGCAAACTTTTGAACGGTTTGCTTCGTTTCTTGAAGGAGCTGCAGGTGCAGAGTGCAGCTTTGGAGTTTGAAATCTCTCTGAAAGCCGTGTCAGTGCTGCGCTACATTACAGACCACGCAGACAGGTATGGCGCCCTGGAATTCACTTGATTATGTTCTAGTGGAATTATACTCAGTATTACACTGAGAAACACGCTGCAGCTGACCAAAGGAATGTGTTTCTTTGCAGCATCAGCATTATCAATCGAATGTTGTGCACCCATAACCTTCCTTGTGTACTGGTTCAGCTGATTGACCACTGCCCCTGGAGTCGCTGCAGAGAAGGTATCACCTCAAACATGAGATTGGTGTTGATCTACTAATTACATCACTGGTAAAAAAACAAAAAACAAAACTTTAAAGGCTTCTAAAAGCTACCCAAGCCAAATTAAGCAACAGGAAGCTAACCTTTCACACCTGCTAAAGTTTCTTACTATTCAATAACCTACTCATTGTCTCCCACTGTAGATAACGTGCAAAAGCACATTGATGGCAAGTGGCAGACGATACCTGTAGAGGATCATTTAAAAATGACCAAACTCGACGGTCAGGTCTGGCTTTCCCTTTACAATCTGCTGCTAAAAGAAGAATTCCAGAGAAAATACGACTTCAACAGTTTCAACAAGAGCCAGCTTCTGAAGGTATACAGTGGATGATTCCTTTATTATAACTTTAGATGCACTGATCATGCGGAGTTGTTGTCATTCATTGTCTGTGCTGATATTAAATTGTATCAACTCGTCCATCCAAATGGCTGCTGGATAGTAGCTGTAATCTGGTGTTTGGCAAGTGTGTGAGTGCCGGGTTATTGTCCTCCAGCATCATATCTCATCTCCTCCCTTGTTAGAGCACACATTCAGTTTCCAAGGGTTGTTTTGACGAAGATGTTTCCTCCTATTATGAGCTTTCTCATCCTCTTCCTGCTCCGTTAATTACATAACCAGGCAGCCATGTGCATCCTCCTGTAATCACATTTTATTCTTATGTAGTCTGTGTAAACTGATGATTCATACATTGTTATTCTTGCTTCACCGTATTTGTTGTCATTCATGTGCCACAGCTCAGAGGTTTCTTGACTGACATCTTGATTGATCAGCTGCCAAATCTGGTGGATCTGCAGCGTTTCCTGGTTCATCTTGCTGTTTCAGATCCAGCCCCTCCAAAAAAAGAACTGATTTTGGAGCAGGTGCAGTCACACTCACAAATGTTCACTTACCCCTGAACCTAAACAATGTGCCTGTCCGTTTACACTCGGCTCTACTCTATTTATAGATCCCAGAAATGTGGAACCGCATTATCAGTGAGAATTCTGGAAAGTGGAAGGCAATAGCAAAGTATCAAGTCAAAGAAACATTCAGCCCATCTGAAAGTGACTTGAGACAACAGGCCCAGAGGTAACACTGAAAACACAGGTCTGACTGATTAGAGAAGGAACAGAGAAACTACTCAGGCACTCTAAATAATCAGCGCTTGTTTTAACTAGGCTGGCCCAGACGTATAACTTGGATGTAATGGAGAGTTTACTTCCTGAGAAACCAAAATGTGGATCCTGTGGGAGAGAGGCCACAAAGAGATGCTCTCGCTGCCGAGGAGAGTGGTACTGTCACAGGTACTGACAGACCCTGAGCTGAGCCTGAAGGCAAAGCTCAGGGCTGTTTTAACACATGCATGGAAGTCCTGCACCTTCCTAGGACTCTGTCAGCACTACATGCAAAACACCAGGACACGACCACATGGTTATTACACATAATGCACCACACACAATCATAAATGCTAGCAATGAAGTTGGCCACTTGGATAGGTTACGTTGTAGGCTACAAAGATTCCCTGCAGAAGTGCACATGTGAGAGTCACTAACAGTATTAAAGATGGCCTTAGCCACCATGAGCTCATTGGTTTTGGACTTTGCAGCTTTAGTTCTAGTTTTTGGTCACCACCGTTTTCATTTTTTGAAGCCAGGTTAGAAGCCAGTTACCTTATATAGATTAGAGGGTGGAGTCCTAATTTACTTTTTGCTTTTTTCGTTTACTTTTTGTTTTACTTTTAGTTTAGTTGTTTTCTCTTGCAATGAGCAATTTATTGAATGTTTTTAACAAATAAAAAAAATCAGTTTTAATTAAGACTCAATGCTTATTAACACTTAAGTACCAAAACAAATAAAAAGAAATGTTACTTTAAGCTGCAGAGCCACTTGAAAAATGGCTCACAAGTATGTGTTCATAGAGCTTATTCAGTGAACTATAACAGTGCCATTGTTGTTATTCATTCTCCATATGGAGGAGGGTGCTTACGCCTCCAGTGTCTCAGTACTATCCGTTTAGCCTCAGTAAACTGCTTCCCTTTTTCCAAGGAAGTGAGGTCAGAGTTTTGAGGTTCAGCACTGAACCTAAGATAGAAAGCCTTGCAGAGGTTTGAAATAATCAAATTCAAACAGACTTCAAAAATAACCTCTTGCATATTATTCTAGAGACCCCCTGTCCCCCATATCTGCAGGAAATGTCCACGAGCAGTAATTACATCTGTGTAATTGCTGTGGTGTCTGTTCCATCTGTGTATTATTTTCATTTGTATAAATTTATTACCCATGTTTTAGGGTAAAAACTATGCAGGCAACACTTCCATTCTTCAGAAGATATATCTAGAAAGCTACTACCTCTTTGAGCAAGGGTTACATCGCTGTTCATGAAATAAATTATACGTTTTGGAAGTGACACCTTTGCCTGACGGTAGCGCTATTAGTAACTGTACAACTGGAGTACTTGTAGGTCAGTTAAGAGGACCTCCTCTCCTTTTAGACAGAGCACATCTGATTTGGGCATACCTCCAGAACTGACTGAATGGTAATTTAAAAGTATCTGCTATTTGACTAAAACTTAGAGAAATGTCAAAAAATGAAAAAGATAAGGAATTCTAGCTTTTCTAGTTATTGTGGTTAGCCAGCTACATTTAGCTACATTCATATAAACTATATTAATTCCACTTGAGGCTGGCTCTTTTTGAAGCCAGCCTTGAAAAGCTAAAAAAAAAAGTGCTTGTGTGAATGGGTGAATGTGGTAAGTTGTATAAAATACTTTGAGTTGTCAGGTAGAGTAGAAAAGCGCCATATAAAAACCAGTCCATATACCACTGGCAGCGAATGCGTGTCATGTGTGCTGCCTCCTGCATGCTCATGTAAACCACACAAAGTACTTCCAGTACTGCAAAGGTGTCTGAAGGGGAATAATTCCTGCAGGTTACCACAAGTAAGTGAAAAGAAATGTGCTGCTTCTCTTTTCAAAATATCAAAAGGTCACATGTGAGAGCGGCTCAGTACTTTCCCACTCTCACGCATTGCTCCTAAGGTTTTGATAAAGTTGACATAAGCCTTGCCGGGGCACTGAGAAACAAATTTAAACACATTTGAGAAACAAATGGAGTACAGAGAGGTGTGTTTCTTCAGTATTGGATGCAAAATGCATATTTTTGTTTCGAATGTGCTAAATGTCTGCGTTATTATCTTGCTGATGTATGTTTTCAGAGAGTGTCAAGTGAAGCACTGGCCAAAACACAAGAAAGCCTGCCAGCTCATGACCGAGACCACCGAGAAGATCATCAGCTGAGGGAGACCAAACGGCTCTTTCTGTGGCTGATGACAGAAAGAGAACAGTGTGTTTCCTTAGTAGGCTGACACATTTATACACAGACTCTTTTTTCTTTTATCATTAAAACTGTTGATGCACCATTCAAGAATTTAGGATGTTGTAATCAAACTGCAATAAAGTTTCAAACCTGTATGCGTCTGTGTTTGCCTGTTTCATCAAAGTGCCAGGGAAGCGCTGCATCTTCTCTTTCACCAACAGTACCGTTTTGACCTTTGTATGCAATGCAGAGAAGGTACAAAGCAAAATACCACAATAACCCATTTTCCTATTGCTTTTAGGTAGAGCCACCCAGTTTGAAGCTCAGGTCTGTGATGCGTTCAGATAGTGGCTTTAGGAGCCGGGAGGGGGACTTTGCACGCCCACTCAGCTGTGCTCGGGACTCAGAAGCACCCCCTGTTTGAAAACATTCCGGATGTCGGTGCAGCTCAGTCTCATCTCACTCTCTCTTTTTTATGATAGGCCGCTTCCTCCTGCGCCGCAGTCCGACTTGAACAGATGGGTAACATCTTGAAAGACGTGCTCCGGCTCTGCCGTGAAAAGGAGGGCCCGGGGTTTCGTTCGCTGTAAGCGGCCGGTGATGAGAGATTATTTCCAGAGATGTAGCCGAGACTGCACACCTCCGTTATTTGGAAACCTTAAGAAATTTCAGCGGAAAGTTTTTTTTTCCTTTTCGACCTCGGATGGAAGAACTTTTGAGACAAAGCGGTAGCCACGGGGCTGTTTTCTCCCGTGTTTTGGTGAGTTAGACTTAAAATCACTGGATTTTGTCACTTCGCTGTTTATGAGTGACTATGTTTAATATGGGAATTCGGTTTTGAATGATCTCCCCGCGTGTTTTTTTTTCATGGACACGGAGCTGATGTATTTCTACTCGTGAAAAACTACATTTGACGGCACATGTCATTCTTTAGCTTTTTGTATTATTGTTAGGCTTAATTCTACATGACAGTGGTTTGAGGGGGGAAATTACTAAAGTAGAAAGCAATAGTACTACTTAGTGTAAGTCTACAAATCTTGGTTGTATTTTATTGAAGTTTTAAGGTATTTGTACTCAGGGGCGTTTCCATGATTTTCTTTTTAAACAAACAAGCAAGGAGGGTGGTCCCCCAGGATTTTAAAATAAACACCAAATTAAACCACTTGAAAAATGATTGGAAGTTACGTGAGTGTGAATTATTTTGTGGACGCGCATCCTCCCTGAATGCGTCAGGAGATGTGACTGACCGTCAACAGACCACAGTACTGAAACAACCACAAAGTGACAGAGCTAATAAAAAGTAGTTTGATTACAGTTACAGATATGTTTTTTTCCATACTGAAAGGTAGTAGGAAAGAACAATGCCACATACAGTAGGAGAAATAATTATTTGATCCCCTGCTGAATTTGTAAGTTTGCTCCCTTACGAAGAAATGAAAAGTCTAGTCTAGTCAAGTCTTTTCACCGTAGCTTCATTTTAATGGAGAAAGACAGAAGGTCAACCAAAAATCCCCCCAAAATAAACCCCAAAAAAGTGATTTGCATGTTATTCAGTGAAATAAGTATTTGATCCCCAAATAACACATCATTTAGTACTTGTTGAAGAAACCCCTGTTGGCAAACACAGTAAGTGTGTAAGACATGTCTTGTACTTGGTCACCAGGTTTTCTTCCCACACACACATATCTCAGAAGGGATTTTGGCCCACTCCTCTTTACAGAAACTCTCCAAATCCTTTAGGTTTCCTGGCTGCTGTTTGCCCCTCAGTGCAGTGGAATCGTCCTGTATCCCAAAGCATAATGTTTCCACCTCCATGCTTTCTCTTCCTCCAGACACAGCAGGTCGACTTGATGCCAAAGAGCTCCATTAAGGTTTCATCTGACCGCAGCACTTTCTCCCAAACCCTCTGTGAATCCCTTGGGTGTTCTTGGGCAAACTTCAAATGTACATGTGCCTTCTTGAGCAGGGGGACTTTGTGGGTGCTGCAAGATTTCAGTCCATTACAGTGTAGAGTGTTGCTGATGGTGTTCTCAGCAACTTTGGTCCCAACTGCCATCAGATTATTAACAAGCTCCTCCCATGTAGTTTTGGGCTGATCGAGCACCTTTCTCATGATCATCCTCACATGAGGTAAGATCTTGCATGGCACTCCAGACCGAAAGTGCACAATGGATATTTTATATTTCTTCCATTACTGAATAATTGTACCAAAAGTTGTCACCTTCTTGTCAAGCTTCTTGCTTGTTGCTGATGTTCTTTTAGCCCTTTCCAAACCAAAGAGCCTTGGACAGCTCTTTGGTCTTGCCTATGGTGATAGTGAGTTTCGAATAAAAGAAGAAACTGATTATCTGGAGACAAGTGAACTTTATACATGTAATGAGATTAGGAGTATGTTTAACTGATTGGTTGACCGATTAATTGTCACATGGACACACAGCCAATCCATGGAAGTCAGAGTGTGTTGTAGAAGATTACATATTTACCTTACTCAATGAGTTTCATGACTTGATACAATGTGGGATTTTTGTCTGGATTTGTGATTGGTGTTCTGTCTCTCTCCTTCAACATGAAACTACCATAAAAATTAGATACTGTTCATTTCTTTTCAAGCGAGCAAACTTACAAATTCATCAGTTAATCAATCAAATAATCAGTCAATTAATTGTTTCTCCCACTGTATACTCTTTTATTTATGCTGCTTTATGTTTATATTTCACTGCTTGTAAACTTTTATTCGTCTGAATTTGCAGACTTGAGATTTGCATAAAAAACTGTCCGTTTTTAAGTTATAATGCACTATTAATGGTGTAATGTGCCAAACAGTCAGAATGCACCTTGACAATATATAACATTATTATGCTCTTTATGTGTTTAACCTAACGGTCCTACTAAGAGTACTACTAAGTACATTCATATTTGGTACCTTAGTACATTAAGCTGAATTAACACTAACTTTATGATTTCAGGTTGCACTCTGATTATACAGAGTCTGTGTTTTTTGTCAGTTAGTGATAAAAATGGAGGAAACCCGGCCTTGAGTGACACAATGTCTTGGGAGGAGTTCATCGAGCTCCGTGACCTCAGGTCGACCAAAGAGCAGATAGAGCTGACGGGGACGCACGCTCCATGCTCACCTCCGCGCCTAGAGAGAACCAACGCCCTGAGGATCAGCCCGGGAAGGGTCCCAGACCTGCTGAGTCGTGTAGGCATTATCAGAGTCCTGAGCAGCAGCCAGGACCCACAGCTCACAGAGGAGAAAGGAGAGGGCCACGACTTCCAACCCTGTAGCCACGCTCAGCCCACGTGGTGCGACCTGTGTGGAGACTTTATCTGGGGCCTTTACAAGCAGAGCCTGCGGTGTGTCAGTGAGTTGGCTTACATATGTTCTTTGTGCATCTGGGTGTGTGCATGTGTCAATGCTTTGGTGCATTTGCATGAAATGAGCGTACTGACAGAAAGAGGAAATTTACTAACACAGAGGAAGAGGCAACCACCAGCGTACCTGCAAGCCCAGATCACAGTCATTCCAGCCTGATGACTTAAACAAGGCTTCATACTAAATAAACATAAAGGCTCTCTATGTTAACATTCTGGAAAAAATAAACAGAATTGTTGCCTGTACAATTTTTATAATTATTCACATCTACCCAGTATCTAACCTGCATACACTTAGGGGTTTGGTCATTGTCTAGGTTGAGGTTCAGCTACACTCATATGTGCATTTGCAAAAGTTTCATTAACTGAAACCCACCTAAATAAAGAGCAGTGGTTTGTACAAAGCATTTAGTGTGGGGAAATAGGGGTCCCTTACTGTAACCTGAACAGGAAACATTGTCACAGTCTTTGCAAAGAGACATAAGCTTTCTAGCTGACGATATGTTTTCACAGCTGCATTCAGCTGATTGGAATTGCTACTTATATTTCTTCAAGTATTTGCAATTTATTTATTTATATACGTGACTATATGGTCTGGTACTTACATAATGCTTTTCTACACTATTGAAGCACTGCTGCATTCACCCATACACTCGTTTGTATGCATAAGCACTTTTAATCTAAGATTCACACTCCAGTGAATGCAGCCGGGCAATTTAGGGTTCAGTATCTTACCTAAGGATATTCCAACATGCAGACCAGAGGAGGCAGGGAATTAAAACAACATTGTTGTTTTACTAAAAACAGTGAATAACTGCAGGTAAAAACTGTAGTAACCTTTACCCTCCAGCAGAGGAGAGACAATCACACTTACACAACATTATGACTTTCATCTTGCACATTCTCATGTATGGCAACATGTGTCTAAACTCTATGACTTTCTTAATTTACAGATTGTAAATTCACATGTCACTACCGATGCCGTGCCCTGATTCAACTGGACTGCAGCTGGGAACGAGGCTCCTTGGCTGACCCCACATGTGTCGTGGAGCACACCATAGAAACGGACACAAATGTGGTAAGGAGCTGTGCATTAGGAAGCTGACAGCTGACATGGCGCCATTTATTACTTTACTACCACCTTTGTTCTTAATCAGCTGCGTTGCTAGTTGGTTTCACTTGCTTTTTTATGCTAGCGTCAATGTCACAAACTTTACACCGCATAACATACATCATTTCTTAAGACCTCTGCACTCTGCATGTTATGCAATGCACTACCTGTTTGGATTGCATGTAACTGTACTAGATAGGAAAGAAATCAGGAACAATAACAATAAATGCACACAGTTCACACCCATTTACTAACTGCACACGATCAACTGAAAGTTGTACCACTCTTTCAGATTTAGTTGTATTTACTGTTAGCATTGAAACTCCAGACAGGACAAACATTTCAAATATAACATTGCTCAGGGGAAGTAAAGTTTTTCAAAGGGGAAGCTTGTAGGCAGAGGAACCGAAAATGTTACCTTGAACACTTTTTGTAAAATGTGCCTTAGTTTAGTCAGTCACAAAAGTGAAATGTCAGTTTTTAAAGTACTTAAGCCTGTTGTAAAACCTCTGTACGAATATGAAACATTCAAGAAAAAAAAAACAGAACACACTACAGCAACAAATTTTCATAAGAATCATTGTCTATTAGGCATAGCATTGGACAGGTATTGTCCAATCTACAGCATTGGTTTTATGTCTTAGTTCAGAAAAAGAAAGCTTTTATAGCAGCAGTAGTAGTAATAGTAGTTCTGTCTGAAGTTTTTTTTAAATACGAAACTGGTGTTTTTCCTTCCCACTGTCACCATGTTCTTGCTCATAAGGGGGGTCGTTTGATTTTGGGGGGTTTCTTTGTATTATTGCAGGGTCTTTACCTTACACAATAAAGGCCTCGAGGCAACTGTTGTTGTGATTTAGTGCTACATAAATAAAATAAAATTGAATTGAATAGTACTTTATGGATTCCTGTGAAAACAAAGTACAGCCCATGATTCAGTAGCTTGTGGAACCACCTTCAGCAGAAATAACTTGCGCAATTATTTTCTGTATGACTTTATCAGTCTCTCACATACACATGTGGGAGAATTTTGGCCCACTCTTCTGCGATGTTTCTCACTGTTGAGGTTTGTTAGTTTATGCACAGTTGTCTGAAGATCAGACCACAGCATTTCAGTAGGTTGAAGTCAAGCGTTTGATTGGGCCACTGGAGCATCTTGAGTCTGCTGTTGTGATACGGATGATGGATGGCCTCACATTTGACTCTAGATTATTTAGGTGTGCATGGTTGACTCAGTGACTGCCCAGGTATTGTGGCTGCTGTACAAGCACAAATCATTACCCCTTCACAACTATGCTTGACAGCTGGTATGAGGTGTTTCTGCTGATATGCGTTATTCTATTTTTGCCAGGCATGCATTGTGGCCAAACATTTTCACGTTGGTCTCATCTGTCCAAAGAACTTTTTTCAAATTGTACTGTCATGAATTTTAGCATTTGACATGCTAACTGAGGCCTGTAGAGTCTGAGGTTGGAACACTTTTTTATTTTGCTGAGCATTGCTCTGTCTCTGGGTTGAATTTGCTGGAGAGATTGTAGGATTATGTTAACACACACCCGAATGCTTCAGACCAGCAAACTACCAAAACATCTGCTTTTATAGAGGTGCTCACTCTTGCTGATGATCAGTTATTAAATTCATTTGATTAGCAACACCTGGCTGCTTTTTATCCTCTTAATTTCTATACCAGCAATAAGAATGTACCTAACTTTTGAAATCTCTGAAAACTTTCCTTCTTACATAAACTGTAAGCCCAGAACAAGCAGCTAAACTACTTTTAGATTTTCCTATCATATAAGTATGAAGTACCAGGAATTAGTTAACGGGTTCAGAGAAAATCTTTTATTCTGTTTTTAATGGGGTTTTTCAAGGCCAGTTAGGCTGCTGTACTCAATAGAAGAAGAAACCCCATCACAATCTTTTTTTTGTACCATGGTAGTATAATCCATTAAGTGGGAACTTAGTACAGTAGATATCCAGCAGAGCAGATATCTTTTTATCATGTTAGCTGTTATTATTCACTTTATTAAGCGCCTGTTACTTATCAAAAGAATATAAATACAAACATAAACTTGAGCAAGCCGACACCAAGGCATGGCTAAAAAAACATGTTGGCATTTGAGCTTTTGTGTGCACACTTGCAGTCCTTGTATAATAACAAAATGACTAGCTGCAGTCAGTCAAATTCAGAGCATTAAAAACCAAAAACAAATCACAGATATCTACTGACATTTTTGCAATACTTCCCTCTGCAAACTATCATTCAAATGTTTCACTCTTAGCTCAGTAAGAGTGGGCTGCTCAGGTTAATATTTTGAACTGTTAGTTAATTAATATTTGAATAATAAAGATGACACCGAGTCATACCTGTGCTATAGCCATTAGGGGTGGGGGGAAAATCGATATTGTGTAGTATCGTGATATTTTGTTTGCTAATAATGTATCGATACAGGGACAGCAGAAATCGATATTTTGTTACAAAAAAAGTTTTTTGTGGACTGGAACATGCTCTGACTTCAGAGCATGTTGATCCTTTTTCTGAGCAAGAATCCTGACATTCCTTCACTGTCCAAATGTGTTTAACTTTTTTTGGCAGCAATAAACATGACAGTTTACTTATTTTAATTGAAGACATGTTTTATTTTAATTAAGTTTAAAACTTTTTTATTTAATGTAAAATTATATTTTGTTTTAATTTACTTTCAAATTCTTCAGTTGCTGAATGGGCTGCATAGTTTACATAAATTGCATAGTTCAGAATAGCTATAATTGTACCAGATGGTTGCGTTCAGTTAAGTTGGACTAGACTGTAATACAAACCGTTCAGTTTGTCAACAATAAAACTGACTGAAATGAGAGAAAGACTGAGTGTGAGACTTTGATATTAGATAAAATTAATATTGATAAAGTTTACCTTTATGTACAGAATCTGAATATCGCAAAATATTTTTTAAAAATTGCAATAATATCGTATCGTGCGTTAAGTATTGTGATACTATCGTATCGTGGGATGTATGGTGATTCCCACCTCTAATAGCCATGCACAACCAGTACATAAATGTATGTTTATTGCAGTCATATTGACTGCTTGAGATGTCTGTACACCAGTGTGCCACCACTAACTTCAGATGCACCACAAATATTTTTGTTTTTGAATCAGTCCTGGTCAGCTCAATCTGAGAGCTCATTAGTTCACATTAGCAGGTTTCAGTGTATTTCCTTTTAATACATATCTGATCATATTTACCCTCTCCTTATTGATCTCTAAATGCACAAAGATGAAAAGAGATGTTCAGAAATACCTGAATGACTGTGCTGCTTGCTCTTGAATTGAGGTTCTTCTCAGTGTTATTTCCATATAACATGTTAATACCTTATAACATAACATATTGTCTGTGAAAACGATGGATGTTTTAGGTGAACAGAGGCAAGACTTTCATAAGACTTTGTCAGAAACTGGACAAAAAAACCCAAAACAAACTAAACAACTCGTGTGCTGCAGTTTGAATGACGGTTATTTTTGTAGCAATTTTGTCAACATGTCTGATTTTAGTTATTTGGTAGCTAGATTTAGCCACAGAATATACAAACGTTTACATAAGTCTTTTCATCTTTAGTCATTTCACAGTAACACCTCCCCTGCTGGTTTGCGAGGTTTTTCCATTGCTGCACACAAGAACTGAAAATCTGGGCTGCAGCTGGAGCAGTTTTTTTTTTCTCTCTTAATTAGTAATCCAACACAGAGCTGCATTTTTCCCTAATTACTTAATGTGAGACCAGAAACTGTTTTGACACTAAAAGCTGATTTTGCTTTTAGTCTAGCTTTACAGCTTTACAGAAACCCAAGATTTTACAATAAGATTAAACAACTGGAACTGCCTTCCACTCCGTGTCAGCTGGGTAGGCTCCAGCACCCCCGTGATCCTAAGTTGGACGAGTGGTTAAGAAGGTGGATGAAGTGATTTAAGGATCATGCTTTTTCATGTGACGTTTAATGTGCTCATCATGTGGATTGTTTCATAGCTTGAACAACTCTATAGTTTTATGTTAAGGGAGGTTTGGGGTAATTACTTTGGCTTATCTCGACTTGAGTTTAGACAAACTACTGATGGACGAGACAGAAAGTCTGTGTTCGAAATGAGATGGATTTGCAGGAAGTGGATACTCATGACAGAGTCTATTTATGCTTTTAGTGGGGGATGGGTAGTAGAAACAGGAAAGATTCTTATGGTGACTTCTTACATTTCCTTTGTGTTCAGGCACATCTCTTTTAGCTAACTGCTATACTTCTAGCCTTCTTGTCATAATTACACCCCAAAAGCTGAAATAATTCTTTAGAAGTCACCAACTCATATCTTGGTATAATACAACAAATCATCAAATTGAGCTACCAAGTTGAAACACAGGTATGTCTCAAGCCCTGTAAGCTTTTATCTATATCAGATGTTATGATGTGTTTCCTAGCAACCACCTACAAACAGGCCTAAATGACCCATATTTAGCATTTGTGCACTTACAGTTGTGGTCAGAAGTTTACAGACTCATCGTGGGCATGAATGTGATGGTAGTTTTGGTCTTTTAATGATTTCTTTGAACAATTCTTTTTTCCAGGGTGGAGCAGTTGGACAGCATACATCTTTAATTCCTTTAAAAAACACAAGAATTGGGTGCAGAAGTTTGAATTTTGGATTTTCTCTAATCCACATGGGCTCAGAAGTACATATACAACTAAGCCAGTATTTCATTAAATGTTCCTTAGCACCTTAATCCAAAGCTTTTGGTTTCCATCAACAAGCTTCTGGCATGATTCTTTCTGACCACTCTTCTTGGTCGACTTCATTTAATTGGTTGGTTTCCTGGCACAGACGTGTTTTCAAGCAAATTTTCAAAGGGGTTGAGGTCGGAGCTTTAAAAAGGCCATTCCAGAAGCTTAATGCTAGCTTGCTTTTTCCATTGAAAAACAAGCTGTGATGTAGCTTTGGGATTATTGTCCTGCTAGAACAACTAATTCTGCACAAGTTTCAACGGTACAGCTGTTGATTTAATTTAGGTAGTCCTCCTTCTCCATTATTGTATCCACTTTGTGCAATACACCAGTACCACTTGCAGCAAAACAGCCACAGAACATGATGCTACTGCCACCGTGCTTGACAGTTTTTGTTTACTCCTTCAAACATAAGTCTTATTGAGGGCAACATTTCAATCTTTTTCCTCATCTGACCATATGACTTTTCTCCAGAATGCATTTGGCTTGTCAGTGTGGGGAGCTGCAAATTTCAGTCGAGCTTGAAGGTATTAGTTTTGGAGCAGGGGCTTCTTTATTGGTAAGCATCTTCTTGGTGTTCAAGCAGTTTCCAGGGCAGGCTTCATGCTTCCTGGGTTGTTTATGAACATCCAAACCATATTTCCTCTCATCTGAGGGTGAAAGTTTGGTTCTTCTTCCCAATCTTGGTAAAGTGGTGACACTAATTACAGTACAAGTCGTTTAGAAATGCTTTCATGAAACCTTCACAACTTATGGAAATCTACAATTTGCCTTCCCAGACTTCTTTATTATTTTGTGTCAAGCAAATCTTTTGCATGTTGGCAAAAAGAAACGATTAGTTGTAGCCAACTATGCCCACTAATGAGAAGATATCAAGCCTTGGCCTTGTCAATTTAAGTTAATTCAAAATTAAATGACTGTATGCATACTTCTTACACTGTGTGGATTTGAGAAAATCCAGAATAATTCAAACCCGTTCTCCCAATTCTTGTTTTTTTAAAGTAACTAAAGGTGCATCCCCACCCTGGGGAAAAAAGGACAGTTCAAAGAAGTCATTAAAAGTCTGTGACATTCAAAGCCATGATGAGAGTATTTTTCACAAGAACCACCTTTTAATTTTACATTTAATGGGTATATGTCTAATAAGTGTACTAGTACACCTGTTATTTTAGAGCTTGTGCAGCTGACATGGTCCCTTAATCGTGCATAAATGTAAACACATTTTGCTGTATGCAAACTTGTAATCAGCCCCATATTTGTTTTGTATTTATATAAACAAAATCTACCAGAGGTGGTCTTTACTTTTCTCATTGGGAATAAGTATATCAGTTTGCTGTAGGGCTGTAGCATAATGAATTGCATTATGGGAGTTGTAGGCCCCAGTGTTATGGGATATTTTTTATCTACATCTTGTGGAGCCCATTTTTCTAAGTAAGAAAGTAAAATAATCAATACAGCACCATTTAAATTTTCTATTGATCAACACTGACGAGACATAAAAACACAATAAAGCTACATTACTGTTACATACGTTAGGTTGGCATGGTAAATACAGTTTTAATATTTGTATTTAGTGCAAAAGTTTAAAAAAAACGCTAGCAGCGAGCCCCAGCATCACATGACTGGGTCAGCGGTCCGTGGAGACACAGAAGGTCCAACAGCAGCACCCCCACCCTGGGAAAAAGGGCCGAAAGACGGGTGAAACAGGGCTTTGAGGAGAGGAGAGGGCTTTGGTATTTCCCGTGCTGTCCAATCACTGCCGGTGTTGTGCCAAAAAGTGATTGTCTGCCAAAAAGTGATTTCCGGTATTTGCCAAAAACTGATTGCTCGTATTTAAACTGCTATAAGTAACTTGTTGGGCTATAATATGAGAAACATATATTAAATGCATCCCTCATGGATGACATAAAGTCATATTGAGCCACAAACAACATTCGTGTAACAAGGTAGAAGCCACAATCAGTTTTTGGCAGTGACATTTATATAACCTTTATTTATGCAGTTAAAAAATATCATTAACATTAAAAATGTCTTTTGTAAGAAGTAGTTGGACAGCAGAAATTGCAGCAAATATTACAATAGTTCTGTAAAAATATTTTCAGCGAGGATAAAGGACCGGATTGGTTATAATGTAAGTACAATAACACAAAGCTGTAAAGATACTTGAAAAAAACAGATAATTTTTTAATTCTATATATAATCCCTTTGTAAACGCTGTTCACCGAAGTCTATTTACCAACATACATAAACATATTACACATAAAAAATACACGGAAACATTGGTAATCAGTTTTTGGCAGGCAATCACTTTTTGGCACAACACCGGCTGAAGCGGTTTGTGTATTTCCAAACTCAGCGGACCTGGGTGGGGCCTCTTCGGGGGGAAGGAAGCGGGGCATCTAGGGCGGGGACCTGCACACATCCTGTTTCACACAGAGTTTGTACGGCGGAAACGTGGCTGGTAGTTTGAGGAGAAGATTCGTGAGATCTTGTTGATAGTCGTCGACATTTTTTAGCGGTATTTTGTCCTGCGCGAGATTATTTAACATTATCGTTAAAAGCTAGCGACTGTTGCAGGTTAGGACTTTTTTAAGGCATAGTTCAGTCAGTGAATTCCAATTAAGCTCAATCGAGAGCGATTCGGGGTAACAGCTTAGTAAAGTTAAAGATTCCCGACTCTCTTATTGGATATATGCCGGTAGTCAGCATGACCACCGCGGCTAGCAGCTCGGATAAAACTCCCTCCTTTGAGATGACCTGGGGCAGCTCCACCAGCAGCGGCTACTGCAGCGACTCGGACTCTGACTCCGAGTTCGAGCAGTACTTCACCGCCCGGACATCTTTCTTCCCCAAAATCCGAAAAGATACTGTCAGTCCCGCAGTTAAGCAGGTGAGAAATTTTACACGTTTAAAAACACATAGGTTTCATAAAAAATCTTTGGCTTTAAAATAAAGGGGAAGTGAAACTGTGGCTGTTTCGCAGCAAGACTGTATTCTCGCGTTATTTCCCCATTTCTGCTTATTAGCTGTCAGTGTTGGGTCTATGATTGAGTTGTGTTTGTATTCTTTTACTTCTGGGATGAGTTGCTGGGCGTCCTACTTTGTAGATGCTGCTGGGAATGAGTTGTTTTGCTCAAAGGAACCCCAGCAGACTAGATGGTTGGCAAGCCTGCAAGGCTCAAGGGTGGAGTTCCTCTAGTTTTAAGTAAACAGGTTAAAGACTTGTGTGAACTTTTTAAAATGCAAATGAGCACTCGTTAGGTCTAGATTACACACACACACCGGTATATATGTGTCTTGTTGTAACAAGCACAGACCCACAGATGAACCTGTGACGCACTCAAGTTTCCAGCCAAACACCCACCATTCATTGACTTGTCTCAGGTTGTTCACATTAATTTCTCAGTCACACATGAGTCATGGAGTGTTTTGGATTTCTTCATTTTCTTATCTTTTAGTCATACGCACACCCACATGGGTATCGGGTTTCTTTCCTGTGAGATGTGGGTGCAGTTTACTGTAGAAATATTTGCCATAAGCCATTCTGTCTCTGAAAAAAAAAAAGCTGTTCGCACACCCTACACAATGTTTACATGACTCTCCCTTTGCCAGCAGGCAGAGGCACAGTTGTGCATAATTTTTTCCCACCACATATTGACTTTATTGATTTGTTTAACGGCAGCATATTAACTCTACGGCCCATGGATCTCCCTAGGCATTTGCAGCTATGGATCTTTACATGCTGGATGTCTAATTAACAATCTTTCTTAGGCAGTGTGTGGTTCAGCAGATAATTAAGCAAAAGGTAGCCTTTTTAATCTCACATTTACTGGCGGTCCTGCATCTACAATATTGGCTACCGCTCCTGAGAAAACCCCTACCATGAATAATTATAGTGTAAATTGGAACACACAAAAAAAGCCTGATTTTTAATCTGGCAGCCCTGCATCTGCTGGGGGGGCAAATGTGCATGACTGAAACATGACTGGGAGTTTGCGGTCGCTGAGGCAGCTGACTTCACAGGATGTGCCTGCAAAACAGAGGAGGGCATTGTCTCTCCCGCTTGTGAGAGCCTGTGAGGGGTGGCTATTTTTACATGAACACCAAGTTGAGGAATGCAGCGCAGAGCCGTTGGCCACAGTCATCATTGCAAACAGCTGCAAGTTGCAAATCCCCTCCCTTTTCCTCCCTCTTCCTCCCCCCTCCCTGCTCCCATCAGCCCTCCTACATGGAGGCATCAGAGCCGCTGAACTGGATTGGACAGAGCTGACATCACTGTGTTCGCCTCTTTTGCTGCGTTGTCCGGAAGTTGAAAGTCTGATGCAACTGGTGTTCGCTGTTAGAAATGCAGAACATCAGTTAAAACCAGCTTTTACTCAAGTGTTTCAGCAGTATTGCTGAAGAAAAAAACACGGAAGACTTGTTTAAATCAAATTTGACTGACATTACAACTTTTTTTCCCTCCCTTGTTAAAACACCCTAAAAATGAACACTGCGCTTTTTCAACACTAATGCAGGGTTTTTCCTGCATATAATTTTTTTTCCCACATTGACCAAAGAGATTTTGGCCAACCACCAAAGGGAAACCAACAGAACTGTGATTTTTAAACCAGTTGTTTTTAAATGGGGTTTAATTCACTTGAGCTTAAGATGCGTTTTAATTATCAAATGTCCAGAAAAAAATAAAAAGGCAGAAAATGTCTTAGATTTTTCTTGAGTAAGTGGCCACATACTTTTACTCCTCACTATATCTGGACAAACGTAGTCACGGGGACATGTGTAGTCACCCTCTCAGAGGCTCATTTTGAGCGGGAAAATCCCTGTAATGCTGTAAGACACAATGGTATAAAGGGCCTTTCCTCTGCTAATCAGTGTTTTGTCCTGGTCTCTGTCTTGTCCATGCTTTTTTTTTTTTTTTTGAGGTGAGCACTGACACCTGGTGGTTAAAGACTGTAACTCTTCTGTTCCTTCCAGGATGAACAGATTGAATTGAGTAAGCAGGAGCTGACAGTGGTGGACATTCAGCAGAAAGTGAAGGAGTACAATGCTCAGATCAACAGCAATCTGTTCATGAACATGGTGAGCAGTGATTCTTCACAACAAATCCCTGCTTTTCCCTCCAAAGCATTTTTATCTTTTAGTTTAATATTCGTTTTTTTCCCTTTAACAGAACAAGGATGGGTCCTACACCGGCTTCATAAAGGTGCAGTTTAAGCTGGCCCGACCCGTGTCTGTTCCCACCCCAAAGAAAGGAGGCAACGACACAGGCGGGAGGCGGGCCAGCGGAGTGAAGCGGCGCACCTCTTTCTACCTGCCGAAGGACGCGTCCAAGCATTTGCACATAAGTTCTCGAACTTCGGCTCGTGAGGTCATCGAGGCTTTGTTGAAGAAGTTCACCGTTGTGGACAATCCCGCCAAGTTTGCTCTATTTGAGCGCAGCGAGCGTCACGACCAAGGTATTCTGCTTTAACATTAAATCGTGATTTCTTTTGGTGATCGCTTAATGGTTTCTTTCTCCTCCAGTTTATATCCGTAAGCTGTCTGATACCGAGCGTCCCCTCCGTCTGCGTCTGTGCGCTGGACCGAATGAGAAAGTCCTCAGTTTTGTGCTGAAAGAGAACGAAACTGGCGAAGTCAATGTGAGTAAAACATGAACAGCTCTACATCCAACACGTATGGATTGTTCACCTTCAGATATACCAGTTTAACTTCTCTCTCGCTCTCGGTTGCAGTGGCATGCCTTCTCCATGCCTGAGTTAAAGAACTTCCTGCGGATTCTGCAGCGTGAAGAGGAGGAACATATCAAGCAGATCGTGCAGCGCTACGCTTTGGCTCGCACTAAAATGCAGGAGGCTCTGGCTGGCTCAACGCCCGGCTGAGATGCCTACACTCAGAGGGGCTTTAGCGTGCACCTTTCGGCTGGACGATCACCAGAAGTTGACCGGCCATCGATGCATTCAAAGATCCCAGAGAATCCAACTCCAAACGCCTCTTGGTGAACGAGAGTGTGAGACAGGGCGCGAGACTATGAGAGCGAGAGAGAGAGAGCGCTAGCGCGAATGTGCATGTGAGATGATGCGAGAGATGAGACGTGCCTTACACCTGGAGAGTCTGATGTGCCTGAGAGAATGAGTTGAGAGAATTAATGACTGGCAGATGTGACAGTAATGTCTTTAGCTTTTGGTTACTGTAGGATTATCCTGCACCTCAGCTGTGTTATTTTTCCAGAAAACCAAAATTGGTAATATTTCAAATAATGCATTTAATCCCCTTTGCCTTCACTCAACAACCCACCATAATAATGATGCTTCTCACCCTCGGGTTAAACACATACTTGCTGTAAGGTATTTGGATTTTCACTTGACCTAAGCTCAGAGTCTGCCATGTCTTCTCTTACACCCCTGATGGGTGCAACTCTGAATTTCACTGACAATCTGTGAGTGTGACTGATGTATGGACATTTGTATGGAACTATGAATGTCTGCGAGAACAGAGCCCCAGTCACCCTGGTTGACTGGAACCTTGAATGAATATTGCTTTGCATGTGTTTAACTGGAAGTTTCCTGTCATTCCTTTATATCTTTGTTTTGTTCTGTCCTTTAAAACAAAATGTTTGTCTTCTGTCACTCTGTTCACTTTCACTGTATGGAACTCTATGCACAAATTTACTTGTTGTAGCAATCTTAAGAATGTCGTGACAAATGTGCACTGCGTTTAGTAAAGAATTACCAAAAACTCGATTACGTTTTTGTATTTTTTTATTTTATTTTTTTTTACAGGTGCAGTGCTGTGAAAAAGCATTTGCCCCCTCTCAAATTTTCATTATTATTATTTTTTTTAATTGCATATTTGTCACATTTAATGTTTTAGATCATAAGCTCATTTCAATATTAGACAAAGGCTTATCCAGGGCTGGGTTGTTGGGCCAGAAGCAAACAGAGAGCCAACTCACCCAGGAGCCATCCTAGGCAGATACCCAAACCACCTTAACACTTTTCAATACAAAATGCCCCCACCTTTTTTTTCTTTTCTTTTTTTTCTTTTTTTTAATGATGACTTTATTTATTAAGGCTAAAAACCAACAACAAAAACAGCTATCGAAACCAATCTGGTCCTATGTGGGAAAAAGTAATTGCTACCTAAGCTGGTTGTGTCACCCATGGCAGCAAAAACGGGAGTGAACTGTTTGCGATAAAAGGCATTGAGGAATTTGGCCCAATCTTTGCAGTATTGTTTTGGGACACATTGGAGTGTTTTCAAGCGTGAATGGTCTGTTTAAGGTCACACCAAAGCATCTCATCTGTCCTCTGAAAAGTCTTGGGGATCTATAGGATCTTTTTTGTTCTCTCGTGGCATAGATATGCTCTTGGGACTAATTTTGGTACACTGGCCACTCCTGGGAAGGTTAACCACTGTCCCAAAGCTTTAAAATGGCTTTATAACCCTTTCCTGACTGATAGATGTAAATGATTATTTTGTTGCTGTTCTGGACAGATCTTTAAAACTGCTTCCCTTTGTTAAACAAGTCTTATTTAAGTTATGTTTTGATTCGACAGGTCTGATAGTAATCAGGGTCAGGTTAGGGTTTGTTTTTTTTAACGAAATGGGAAATGGGGGTAAATACTTTCTCACAGTACTGTATGCATACTATACATTTTTAAATTCAGATGTAGGTATGAACACCCACTTTAAACATAAACAAGATTTCATTTAACGCACCTTTATGAATAAATTCTTTAGTTAAATATTGGTGACGTTTTTCTTTAATAGTCGGTCAGATCAGCTGATCTCCATCGTCATCGTCGGTCGGACAGCAACGGCCAGCGCTAGCTAAACATAGCTAGTAGTAAAAGTTATGACAGGACATGTCAGGTTTAGTGTACCATAAGGTAAGATGTTTGTCAGAATCCCGTGTATAAAGCAGCAGTGTGTTTGCAGACTCGTCTATTGTTTAACCTGCGTCTGTAGTTGGAAGCTAACAGTCTGTTAGCTTACCTCACCTAACTGTGCAGGTACCGTTAGCCGGTAGTCATTAGCCACATGTAGGTCACCACACATCAAACGGGCGCCGTTGCAAAATATTACACGGTGTACAATATATTGTGAAGCCGTGGGTGTGTTTTTAAGTGACTGTTGTAAGGTGTCAAGCGTTTTGAGTGACACTTATTGCGTTTAGGTTCGGCTTTTTTGTGGCCCAGTTGGTTAGCTTACGGTGAAGCTACCGTAGTGTAACGTAACGATATAAAACACGGAACTGTCTCACACACGAATAAAATTTAGATATTATTATTATTATTATTATTATTATTATTATAGTTAAGTGTTTGTATAGGTTTTCAGCCATCCAGGTGATGGTACCCATAAGACCTTCCAAAGGAAGGCGACTGGACTTGTTTAGGTGTGACACCTTTACCTCTCATCCAAGAGGCTTCCTTAGCGCTCATTAAAAATTGAGGGAGAGTCCCGGGTGTTGAACTCATTGTGGGGGTTTCCCCCTTTGGGCGCGGTTCTTTTAGAAACACCTGCACCTAAAGAACAAAATACGCTCTTTTTTGTATGAATATGTTCATATTTTAAACCAAGAACACATGGTTTGAGAGAGGAGTAAAGGAGGGCATCATTGAACAGAGGTGGGAGCTTACCACACCAGTTATCAATGACTTAATGAAGCCTTTTTCCAAGCGCTTCAATCCCCACTCAGACCTTGCTTCAGGTGACCTCAGTAGGGTCAAATGATGGGTTGAGGCAAGGCCTTACAATAGATTCGACCTTAACCCTCAGTGATGGAAATGAGCCACACATTTTGTTTCTGCGCCTTGGCTCATGTGATGACTCATATGATCAATAGTAGGTCCATGACAGAACCATTTCTTAAGGACTTTCCACCTTTTTATTTATTTATTTATTTTTATTTTTTATAGAGCTGAAGAAGCCCCTTGAAATATCTCATACCCAAAATAAGTCTAGTTGCCTTTTCTTTCAAGCTTTCAAGATTATACTTAGATGTTTCTGAGATTAGCTTGGCCATTTTCTGCCAACAGAGTTGTTTATGCACTAAAATAGAGCCAGCAGTCAGTAAGCAAACAACGTCTTAACAGCTGGCAGCTGAGTAAACCGTTCACTCGGACACCAGACAGTGAAATTTACTTATTTGTGTACTTTCACTTTTCAGGTTCTGACCTTGGTAAGCAATTGAGCATCTGGCTACCAACCAGACTGAACGCTCTAATCTGAGACTAACTATGCCTTATCTCTGAGAATGGGAGGAAGTGGATCCAAAGCCAAAGGTGTCTGGCCTTTCTCAGGCAGCGGAGGCGAGTCAGGAAATGATGGGAACGAGCAGTCTCTGGCCCGGCTGAAAGGCTCTAAGAATGCAACACCATTTGTTTTTACAAGGAGAAGGTAAATAAATAATACAGTGGATATTCTGTTGAAAGGACGTTTTCTATCCCACCCTTGAGTTGAGCCACCCTTAGCAGCAACAGACTGCAATCAAGCATTTGTGATACCTGGTAAAAAGTCTTTTACAGCGCTGTGGAGGAATTATGGCCCACTCATCTTTGCAGAAATCACCCACATTGGAGGGTTTTCAAGCATGAACCACCTTTTTATGGTCATACCACAGCATCTCAATCGGATTCGGGTCACACCACTTCAAATCACTCAAACTATATTTACTTGCATCTTTTTCGGCAAAAACACTAATACTAGCAGTGATTTGCAACCCAGTTAGCATGCATTTAACAGAAACATGTTACAAACCTAAAAAATTATTAAACCGCATTTCTGTGGTTCTTGTCACATTCATTCAAGTTACCATATTCTTTTTATATCATCTAATCCTGGATGATTTTCTTTGCTCACAAGGGTTTAATCTATTGACTTTGTAATAGTTTGAATAACTGTATGAGAGGTTTATTTGAGAGGAAGATTTGAAAATAAATACTAAAATGACTTTAAACGGAAAAGTTGGGCAAAGCAGATTCTGAAAGTTGCTTAAATTAATATAAGTTGGGTCTTCATATGAAGTTGAATGAATAGTCACTATCTTTAATAAATTCTTGAGTGTTAAATGAAATTCTTTTTTTGTACTTGATGACAAAGTACACAGCAACTAAAATAGCTCAAAGTGGATCTTTAATGCCTGGGCAGATCTGATCAGCTGATGGTTTACTATTTTTAAATACATACCAGAAAACTATAAAATAAAGGATGATATTAAAAAAGAAATTAGAAAAAAAAAAAAAAAAAAAAATGTGTGTATATATATATATATATATATATATATATAAAAAACCACCCAGCACGCCCCTGCGGGCGGTTTATCCTTCAAGCTCGGGTCCTCTACCAAAGGCCTGGGAGCTTGAGGGTCCTGCGCAGTATCTTAGCTGTTCCCAGGACTGCGCTCTTCTGGACAGAGATCTCCGATGTTATTCCCGGGATCTGCTGGAGCCACTCGCCTAGCTTGGGAGTCCCCGCACCTAGTGCTCCGATTACCACGGGGACCACCGTTACCTTCACCCTCCACATCCTCTCGAGCTCTTCTCTGAGCCCTTGGTATTTCTCCAGCTTCTCGTGTTCCTTCTTCCTGATATTGCTGTCATTCGGAACCGCTACATCGATCACTACGGCCGCCTTCTTCTGTTTGTCTACCACCACTATGTCCGGTTGGTTAGCCACCACCATTTTGTCCGTCTGTATCTGGAAGTCCCACAGGATCTTAGCTCGGTCATTCTCCACCACCCTTGGGGGCATTTCCCATTTTGACCTCGGGACTTCCAGGTTATACT
This sequence comes from Neolamprologus brichardi, assembly GCF_056152115.1. Taxonomy (NCBI): domain Eukaryota; kingdom Metazoa; phylum Chordata; class Actinopteri; order Cichliformes; family Cichlidae; genus Neolamprologus; species Neolamprologus brichardi. The sequence goes on from NC_142108.1 coordinate 19,264,466, forward strand.
CGGCACAGATGTTCCTGTACACTATGCCGGCCACTTGGTTATGGCGTTCCATGTATGCCTTGCCTGCTAGCATCTTGCACCCTGCTGTTATGTGCTGGATTGTCTCTGGGGCATCTTTACACAGCCTGCACCTGGGGTCTTGCCTGGTGTGATAGACCCCAGCCTCTATGGATCTTGTACTCAGAGCTTGTTCTTGTGCTGCCATGATTAGTGCCTCTGTGCTATCTTTCAGTCCAGCTTTGTCCAGCCACTGGTAGGATTTCTGGATATCAGCCACCTCCTCTATCTGCCGGTGGTACATACCGTGCAGGTCCTGTCCTTCCATGATGGTTCCTCGTCTCCCTCCTCTTTCTTGGGTTTCTGCTGCCTGAGGTATTCACTGAGCACGCTGTCAGTTGGGGCCATCTTCGTGATGTATTCTTGGATGTTCGTTGTCCCATCCTGGACTGTGGTGCTGACACTCACCAGTCCCCGGCCCCCTTCCTTCCGCTTAGCGTACAGCCTCAGGGTGCTGGACTTGGGGTGAAACCCTCCATGCATGGTAAGGAGCTTTCTTGTCTTTATGTCAGTGGCTTCTATCTCCTCCTTTGGCCAGCCTATTACCCCAGCAGGGTACCTGATCACGGGCAGGGCGTACATGTTGATGGCCCAGATCTTGCTCTTACCGTTCAACTGACTCCTCAGGACTTGCCTGACCCTCTGCAGGTACTTGGTGGTTGCAGCTTTCCTAGCGGCCTCTTCATGGTTCCCATTCGCCTGCAGGATCCCCAGGTACTTGTAACTGTCCTCTATGTCTGCAATGTTGCCTTCTGGTAGTTCAATCCCCTCAGTTCTGACTACCTTCCCTCTCTTTGTTACCATCCGACTACACTTCTCCAGCCCGAACGACATTCCAATGTCATTGCTGTATAGCCTGGTAGTGTGGATCAGTGAATCGATGTCTCGTTCACTCTTGGCATACAGCTTGATGTCATCCATGTACAGGAGGTGGCTGACAACTGCTCCGTTCCGTAGTCAGTATCCGTAGCCAGTCTTGTTAATGATCTCACTGAGGGGGTTCAGGCCTATGCAGAACAGCAGTGGGGACAGAGCATCTCCTTGGTAGATCCCGCACTTGATGGTGACTTGTGCTATGGGCTTGGAGTTGGCCTCTAATGTTGTACGCCACATCCCCATTGAGTTCCTGATGAAGGCTCTTAGGGTCCCATTGATCTTGTACAATTCTAGGCATTCCAGTATCCAGCTGTGGGGCATTGAGTCATAGGCCTTCTTGTAATCAATCCAGGCAGTGCACAGGTTGGTCAGTGTGTGTGTGTGTGTGTGTGTGTGTGTGTGTGTGTGTGTGTGTGTATATATATATATATATATATATATATATATATATATATATATATATATATATATATATATATATATATATATATATATATATATATATATATATATATATATATATATATATATATATATGTGTGTGTGTGTGTGTGTATGTATGTGTATATATATATAAAAAGCCTGTTTTGTCCTCCATTTGTAGAATGACCATTATCTACTCACCCATTCAAATGCATTAGAGGCTAATGTATGTATAAGAAAGCAATTCTATCTTTCTGTTGTACAGCTCAAAGTAGGGCAATGGTACAAGTGATGGGAAATTAAATTAAACAATGAACACTATCACGGCCTTGAGTGCAGAGACTACAGGGACTACCTAGTAGCATATTTTTTGTGCCAGAGTGGCATTTGTGCATTTACAGTTTTATAGGCCACACTTAGAATTACTTTATTACTGAAATATTGTCCCACTTTAAACTGTCCACAGTAAGGTTTCTAGATTATTCTTGATTTCAAAGCCAATAATTCCTAGTGGGGTTAAGCATTAATGACAAAATAATCCAGTAAATAATTTTTGTCACATTTAAAAACCCAGACAAACCAAAAAGGCACATTAATAAATACATGAGTCTCAAACGTTGGAGGGGAGTGAGAAATTTGGGTGGGGGGGGTTTGTTGTTGTTTTTGTTTGTTTTTAACTTGACAACCGTTTTAGATGCGACTATCAGCAAGCAAGTAATGCCTACACCTCCTCTATGTTAATCCTGACACAATTGTCCACCTTCTGTGTTGGCAGTTCTTTGTATTATGATGAGGACGGTGACCTCGCCCATGAATTCTACGAGGAGACGGTCGTGACAAAAAATGGCAGAAAGAAGTCCAAGTTGAAGAGGATCCAGAAAAATCTAATTCCACAGGTGAGCTAGGAACACGCTTTTGCAGTGACAGGGTGATATATGGTCAGTGCCATCACTCCTCCTCCTTATTCTTTTTCTTTCTTTTTTTTCCAGGGAATTGTGAAGCTCGACCACCCGTGTATTCATGTCGATTTCCCCATCGTCCTCTGTGAGGTGTGACACGTTGCACAGTGACTGGTCTACAATGATGTGCAGCCACAGATCCTCTTTGCTGAGCATCATTCAAGTCCCGAGAGCTGCAGTCAAGACCTGGCGAATGGCGCTTGCAGAGGAAAAAGGAAAATTCAAACTGTCACATGAAAAATTATATATTGAATTAAATGTTATACATTTGAATTCAACGAGTCTTTATTTTGACATTCACAAAAATAGTGATGGTACAAGTTGTGTTTCCACTACCCAGCTGATATGTATGCAGACTTGGAGAATACTTCGGATGAATTCGTGTTTCTCCTGTTGAGTTTTTTTTTTTTTTTTTTAATTTTGCAGGGCAAAACATCTGTGACGTGAAAAGGGTTTAATGGTTCATGCCTTCTGTGAGATGTAGACTCTGTATGTGTCTTTGTACATGTGCTAGTTTTGGGTTCATGTGTGAACTACAAATGCAAGATGTATTTGCAGGGTGGGAATGATGAGGGATTATGGAATTTGTTGTATATATTTATGTTCTGTATTGTCACGTCTGAGTTAGTCTCAGTTATCGGCGCTCAGACCTGCACTAGTGAACATAATGTACTGTAAATAACATCAGATTTCTTAGTTGAAAATACTTGAATAAATGGTTTATTGAGCAAAATCACTCAAATCTTCTTTTTTTCTGTTATTTTTCATATTGGCTGAAGCTTTCTGGTGCAGTTCATCTTGTTTATTGTTACTGCACTGGGATGTTTGACCTTACAGTGCAGAATAATAAGTTAGACACCGGAAGACCGTGTTCTCATTTATCATATTAGGAAGTGAAGTTCTTCCCCTTACATCTGAGTTTAGGTCCTGGATTTACACTAGTGTGCAAAAAGTCTTTAGTCACCCTTCCTTTCTTTGTATTTTGCTGGGAAAATGGAAAATCGGTGCAGTGATTTATTGAAATTTGCAGATGTAGATGGAAACACAACATATGAGGTCAAAAACAGTTTTTCCACAGTTTTACAAGCTTGAAAATCAAGATTTGTTATGACTACCTTTATTTTTCCACATGGCCTGAACTTCTGCATTCAAGCTTTATTCTTCAGGAATAGTTCTCCAGGTTTTTTGAAGGACTTTCAGAGTTTTGGTTTCTGGCTCCCTTTTGTTCTCTGTTGATATGATCCCACACTGGTTTATTAATGTTGAGGTCCAATCCATGGTTGAGACTTCCACTGTATGTTTTACTTTCCAGGTGTTATGGCAGGTCATTGTCATCCTGAGAAATGAAGCCTTTGTCAATCAAATGCTTTCCATATTATTTTGCATGGTGGATCAAAATCATATGTATTCACTTCCATCAGTTTTGACGAAGATCCCCAACACAACTGGCTTAAATGAAGCAAAAAATCATGACAAAGCCCCTACTGTATCTTATAGATGAAGTTGAAAGGCCTACAGAAAAACCTGGAGAGCTGTTGTTCTAGACCACGTGAAGAAAAAAAAAATACAGAAATGTCTGGTCGATTGGTGTAAAATATGAAGAAATGAGGCCTGACAACAATTTTTTTCACACTACTGTACAAGGAAGATTTTGTTACTTTAGTATTCTGGTAGCCAGTCATGATTCTTACATGGCTTACATGAGTGTAATGTGGTAACTTGAGACTTGTTGGCGTCTGTGAAATAGGAAACACCTTGTGTTTTGTACTACAGTAAAAACACTTTTTTTTTTTTTTGGTGTCTGTGGACACAGAACCGGAAGTGCTTCTCTTTTCTAAGAAAACAAGTAAAACTAAAATGTCAAGCTATTTCTGTGAACTTTAGAAAGCTAACAGCAATTTTTATTTTTAGCTGAAGAGGAAGTAGACAAGAAATCTTTTAAGTTGCTAACTATTCAGAAAATATTAAGTGAAGTGCAGATTGCATTCAACCAAATGGTGACTTTTGAATGTGGGGTCAGTGATCCCTGTACTTGTGAAACAGCTGTAAGTGTAACCCTGCCATCTCCAGACTCTGGCTTATATTTAGATTTTCCTCGTCACCTTCTTGAATTTCTGTCTGGCCGTGCTTTGAGGCTGCCGGTGAAAATCAAACTCAATCAAAATCAATTTTTTTCTCCCATTTTTATAAAAAAAAAAAAAAATCTAAACTCAAGACATCTGCAATGTAAAAGCCACATTTCCTCTAGATGGCAGCAGAAAGCTATACCTGCTTTAACTTTTTTAAATCATTCATATTTACTTATTTGTGTGGAGTTTGCTTTCCCAAATAGATAAGGATGAAATTAAAAGCTCAGCCTCAGATCGTGACAGGTTTTGGTTGTTGTTGCCAGCTGGCGTAGTATCAACTTTTAATGGCGATGTAAACATATTTCACTGCGCTCAGATGACAAATCCCCACAATAAATGGGTAGGGCTTCCTTTGCAGGCATTCTCTGGTGTCTGTAATTGTGTGGAATGCGGTCGGAGCGTTTCGAGGCCAAAGGTCAGCCCCTTTGATGTGTTTCCTGCTCGCTTAAATGTTTCGCTTAAAGGATGAACGCTTTCCTGTAAAGTCATAAAAAATGCACTAAGTTCATGAATATGACACCAAATAGCAGCGCTCTGATCTGCGTAATGTGCTCCCTGATGTATGCGGTGTGTTTATACGGGGAAAAGTTGTCCATGGGGCTGAGGCTGAGAGAGGCAGTCACTATAAATTATCAGCAGCCTTGAAATAGAACTAAACCATACTTTGAATTATGAACAGTAAAATAGATATATTGTTTACATGGGAGTAATTTAACAAGCTGTAGTGCTTTAAAGTAAAACAAAGGCGCTTACTGTAGCCATTTTTGTGCTAGTTCTCACATGGATTCTGTTACATTTGACTGTGTTACAGTGAGATCATATGTAGTCATTACAAATAAGTTGAGGAAACTTGGTGGTAATCTCCTATTTTTTCTAGTAAAGCCACAAAATAAGGTTATAGTTACAAATGATGTAATGTATGCACTCCTCAGAGACTGAAGAATTCATTTCTGTAGTGGTTGTAGCTCAGGAGGTAGAGCAGGTCACCTACTGATCGGAAGGTTGGAGGTTCGATCCCAGGCTCCTCCAGTCTGCATGCCAAGTATCCTTGGGCAAGATACTAACCCCAAGTTGCTCTCCGATGCGTCCATCGGAGTATGAATGTGTGTGAATGTAGTTAGAATAGCACTAAGTATAGATAAAGTGCTTGTGAGAATGGGTGTGACTGGGTGAATGTGGCATGTTGTATAGAGCGCTTTGAGTACTCCGGGAGAGTAGAAAAGCGCTATATAAGAATCAGTCCATTTACCATTTACCATTTTGATGAGTGATGAAATTTTTCCCCCACTCAAAATGTTACGTCCGTATCAACGTTTTGGGATATGTGCTCCTCAGTTTCAGACTTTGTTTGCATTATGTGCCTTTAAATGTGGGTTTTGTTGTATTCTTATATAAACTGGATGTTTGGATGTTACAACCATTTATAATTCCTCAGTTCAAATTTACCAAGTCAGAGGATTACCCCAAATGTATCGCAATTCATAAAGTGTTTGGGACAAAAAGTGAAGATAGTAGGGTGTGTTGGCAGTTTCCCTGCCATTGTTTTAGCTTCCTGACAATCCCTGACTGCAGTTGATGTAATGTTCAGGAGGCAGAGGTCAAAGGGAAGCCGAGAGTCGACGGAAATGAAGCCATTCCTTTGTTCCTTTCCCTCCCTGTTCATTCACACGGGTCTGTCCGTGGTCCACTTTTTCCTTACTCTGCAGAGCCCTAGAGAGAAGCTGATGACATGGTGAGGTGAGTCAGCAAAGTTCAAAAGCAAAATAAACGGAATGGATTTTGGTACAGGAAGCCAGAGAATTTCCAGGCTCCCCCACCTCTTCCTAGTCATGTGCTCAGGGATCTTTTAGTTAACATGTATCTCCTGGGGAAAATGTTACCTTTTTGTTTCAGATCTTACTCATTGAGTACAGACGTAAGCAAAAGTTGTACCAGTTATTAGAAAATCACCTTCAACTACAGCGCACATATGGATTCCCCAATTTTTCCAAATCATTCCAGGTTGTTAAATTTAGTTAATTACGTGTTGGTACATGGCCTCTACTATCTCCTCTCCACTGCCATATCTACTGTGCTTGGCAACATGACAGTATGTGGTACTTGGTTCCTCTGTCAAGCCCTCGCCAGTGGCTGTCATCACATGCTCCAGGCGGCAGTGAAATCTGTGTGCCAGATGCCTCTTGCCTGCTTTCTGAAGTGTGTTCAAGACATTCAAGTCTGCATGAGTGGAAGGAAACTTTAAAATACTTAAGTACCAGCAACCAAAAGACTTGAGATAATAATTTTTCACCAGTCAAATAAAAAGAAAAAAAAAAGAAAAAGACTGAACAAGTATGGCTTGTTTAGAAGGATTCAAATCACAAGACTTGGACATGCTGTGTCCTTTGTGTCCTTTGGGCATATGATATCAAAGTGAAGATGTCTGGCCATAATGAGTGCTGTTTGACAAAAACCAAAGCATGCCAGCAGGTCACCATAGCATTTCAAAGAGGAGAGATCATTTGGAAGAACCAAACATGATTTATTGAGATAGAGAAATTAATTAATTTGGCAGTTAGACTTCAATGACCCATCATGGCAGGATGGATTCCCAGAGGTGACAGGATTGAGGACAGGATTCCCCAGAGCCTGAGGTGGAGATGGGGAGGAGGTATGAATGCATGAATGAGAATTGGAAAGGGAGAATAATGGAGAGCACATATTTAAAACATGCAGATTGGAAGCTGATTGGGTCAAAGAAGGCGGGCCAGAAGATGATTGGAATCGAGTAATGATAACAGAAATGAGTTTGGCAATGTGAGAAAGTGGTTATGAAGTACAGACCAGAAGCGGCCAAACACTCAGAAAAGGAGGCAGATGAATGATTACAGATATTCTGTACTGAACTTATGGACGACCTTCATATGAGCACAAACACCTCATACCAACTGTCAGCACGGTGGTGCCGGGGTGATAATTGGGGCTTGTTTTGCAGGCTCAGGAGACTTTGCAGTCGTTGAGTCGACCATGAACTATTCTGTATACCAAAGTACTCTAGAGTCAAATGTGTGTCAAAAATGAATCTCTGGAAACATCAACAAACAGAAGGAACATTGTAGAGCAGAGTGGGTCGAAATTCCTCCACGGAGATTAGAGAGACTGATAAAGTCAAACAGAAAACAAACACTTCACGTCACTGCTGCTACAGGTGGCTCTACAGGCTACTGGATTCTTTGGTGTACTTAGCACATTTCCAGTCTTACTGAGCGCTCAAAGAGATTTAGTGATATCATTATATCATTCTCTTGGTACATTTTACTGTGTACAGTATAGAGCAGTTATGACTGAACAGCTTTGGGTGTTTCTACAGTATTACCACCTTAAGCAAAAGATTTGAATATTTAAAAAATAATAAAAAAAACCCAGATGCTATATCTGCTCTTTTATTTAAGCTATTAAAGTGATCTCAATGAATTACTGAATGTAGTCGGCAGGTATGAGTCAAAGGGGTTTTCCTGCCCCTGTTTTTAGGTCTGAGGTCTGTTTTTAGGTTCGTGGGAAGTGTAAAGGCTATGAAAAAATTACTATTTCCTTCAAGATGGTACTTTACCAACAAGCATCTTTCCATGCTGGAACAATGTTGGCCTATACTTTTGTTATTGTTGTCAAGTTCACCTAGTGAGCACATCTGCTCAGATAGCATCCATACTGTGGGTTGGCGCAGAGGTCCTGTTTGTAACCTATAACTGAGAATGTTTTCTGAGCCTTATTTACGATAGAAATTAAGTTTGTTGTGTTATAGACAGTAACACAACACACAATAATATGCAATTTTAGGCCTTTTAAGGTGGAAAATGCACTTAAAAAAACTAAATAAAAATCACCTCCATCAGATTTCTCGATATCCTTAACACGATTGTCATGCAGCTGAAAGGTGAGTTGTAAGCATGGTCTTATATTTAAGGACGTGGTACAGTGCCCTGCTGTGACCTTTTGTAGATCTTGGCATCCCTGGTTACAGTGTATCTGTTTCACGGAGAGTGGAGGCGAACTTTCTCGGACCGACCCATTCAGGCGCTGAGCCGGGACACGAGGGTTAGCCTTGAGGAAAAAGAAAAACAGGACGCCATCAAAGCACGTCTCGCTAAGCTGATACTCGAAGCAGTTTGAAGTAGTGACGTGAAGAAACAAATTAGAGCCGCTGACAGATTCTTTTTAAGGATGTCCATTTCCTTTCTCCGGCCCCCCCTTTTTCCTCAGACCGAATGGAACATCCCATCCCGAGAGTGGTTTGGCACTCGGGACTGAACGAGTTGCAACTGACAACATCGCAGGGGGTAAGTTGACTTCTGTGAGTTTTACATACCGCAAGGAGCCGGAGAGCTGAGGTTATAAGACACAGCACAGCTGCATGTGCTCCTGTAAAGTTACCCCGTCGTCTTTTTCTTTATACTGAATTTTCTTTTCCTATTTGTTTTTAAAGCAACGCCAAAACGCGGAGTGAAGTTGTAGGCTTCTGTCTTCGGGGGAATGCTTCCCCAGCCTGCCAGTAAAGGTAAGTGTATCCATCTGTAGGGAAGCCGAAGTTGATTAACTTTGCTAATAAAAGAGCTGCAAACAGTAATTAAATTGAAGGCAATTTATGTTAACAGCTTGCTAGATGTAGAATCCAGTTTAAAGAAGCCTTTTTTTTGGATAAAAATTGTATTACCATTTTTCTTTTACTTTCTTTTATTTATTTTCTTGTTTTTAAGAAAACATTAATAGTCTGCAGACATTTATGTAAATTAATCTGCAGTGGCAATGTCACAAAAGAGAAGCTTGTGCTTTATGTCCATGTAATTATAAAGTTGGTTTTGAATAAATAAAATGGAAACATGTTTAAGGTTTGTTTAAGAGAAAACACCTTATTAAATGTGCATTCAGGAAACTAACATGCCATTCCCTCCTGTGGATTGTAGAGCAGAGTGTGGCAGTCCTTTTTGTCCATCCACATCTGAAGACATGTTGCACGGGACTTTGTCAGCTTGGAAAGCTCTGCTGCTGATTGTCCCGCTGTGGGGCTGCCTCTTTGCTCTGGGACTGCAGCCCACGAGATGGCCACTGTATTCCCGAAAGCCTCTGCTCCTTGCTTGGAACGCCCCGATTGAAGATTGTGCCCCGCGGCATAAAATTCATTTCCAGCTGGACCAGTTCCAGATTGTGGCTACACCCAATGAGGGCTTTGTTAATCAGAATCTGACCATCTTCTACAAGGAGCGCTTGGGCTTGTACCCCTATTTTGAACAAGATGAAACGCCGGTGAATGAGGGACTTCCGCAGGTGGCCAGTCGCACACGGCACCTGGAGAAAATGCCAGAAGATGTTAAGAAGTACATACGTTCAGAATGGGCCACTGGTTTAGCTGTTATCGACTGGGAGGATTGGCGTCCCCTCTGGATACGTAACTGGGAAGCCAAAGATATTTACCGCAGACATTCTGAGGAGTTGGTGCGGCAGAAGAACCCAACCTGGCTTCCTGATCAGGTGAAAAAAGTGGCCCAGCAGGAGTTTGAGATATCTGCCAGGCTGTTCATGTTAGACACACTGAAGCAAGCTAAGAACCTGAGGCCCAACCAGCTGTGGGGTTTCTACCTGTTTCCTGACTGCTACAACCACAACTACGTGCGCACTCTGGAGAGCTACACGGGCCGCTGTCCTGATGTGGAGGTGTCTCGCAATGACCAGCTGAAATGGTTGTGGACTGAGAGCACAGCCCTCTTCCCTTCCATCTACGTGAGCAGCTTGCTGCGCTCATCCGCTGCCGGACGCCAGTTTGTGCGGAACCGCGTAAAAGAGGGGATGCGTTTGGCCTCATCGGGCGATGGCTTGGCACGTCCTGTCTTTGTGTACACGCGGCCCACATACATGAACTCCCTGGAGCAGCTGACCGAGGTGACAGTCTAACTTTGGAAACAGTGCCAGTGTTGAATTGGGTTCCTCTTCCTGGAACTTTTTTCCTGCTTCTTCCTTTAAGACACTAATGAAGTTTTGAACCAGCCATGTTACTGACTATATTCCGAAACATTTCTTCTATCTTTTTCCTGCTAATTCTTAGTAAAAGCCTGACATATAGAACCGTCACTGAGCACTAATGTTAATGCATGCTCTGTAGATTCATCTCTTATCTGCTGCTACAGTCCCTTCCTGTGCTGCTGGCATTCAGACACCCCAATACCTTTCATTTGTGCAGAGTAGGCAGGATGGGTGTTGGTCAAGTTAAAAGTCACTCTAAACACCCTTATTTGCTTATGGGAGAATGAGAACAGAAGAGCTGGCCCTCTACTTCACGTACAGTAGCCTATGAACCTCTGACACTTACTTAGCTGACTGTTTTCCTTTTGTTTGACCTGTAATTTTTTGCAGACTGACCTTGTGTCCACGATCGGGGAGAGTGTGGCCCTGGGAGCAGCTGGAATAATCATGTGGGGAGATATTGCTTATGCACACAACAAAGTAAGCGTCCACACATCAATTGCGAAACGAACACATCAATCACTCAGATATGGTGTATGCATTTTTTTGGAACAGATGTTATCATCTTAACTTTTGAGCTGCTCTTCTCGTCTGTGATATGCGAAGGCATTTCATACTAGGAGATATTTCTCAAAGTTCAGGGTTTACACTTAATGTCTTAGGCCACATGATCAGGTGCTGATTGTCACATATACGCTGACTGGGACTTTGACATCGATTCCATTTTGGGCCATTAAATCCAAAATCTTGAAATCATCATTAAAAAAGGGATGTTTTGCAACTGCAGCAGTTGACCTGTTTATTTATTTTTTTCAAAGTTTAGTTTTCAAACGTATTGGACAAGGATACATTTGAAAAGGCTCAAATCATGTCATAATATAACAACAGACACGCAAAACTAGACCTTTGTAACGATTTGAAGTGCAAAAGGCCCAAGCATAAAGAGACTTCAACAAGACAATTTAATTTCTGCACAGTGAGCTAACAAAACTTTTTCTGTAATTTTACATGTTTATTTCTTTCAATTTAAGCCAAAACAGCACTTCTATATTATGCAAAAAAAAAAATCTTAGATCTTTGTTGGAAAAAACACTTGTTTTCCTTATATTAAAATATCTCAGGGATTAAATGTGTAGGTAAAGTTCTTCACACACCGATATAGAGGAGCTTCATTGGTCCAACCCACTTAAGATCAAAGTGGACTGTTCAATGTAAAATCATTTTGACATCCGTGGATTAGAGTGACTGTTAATCTAGCAGTCCCCAGCACCACTGGATGAGAGCATGGGTAGGATCAGTAGGAATGTAACTGAATACATTTACTCAGGTACTTTATTCAGAATGAATGTATTTGTACTTTAAGTATTTCCACACAGCTTCCTGCTTTTACTCCATTACGCTTAACCAGCTTGGATAAATAATCTCTTTCACGCCTCCAAGCTATAAAAACGCATATTCCAGACTATTGATGCTTGGATCACTCCTATTTTATACTCTTTACACTGGCTCCCAATAGATTTAGGATTCTGGCATTTGCATACAGAGCACTTTAGTTATCCCAGCTGCTCGCTGTCTTCATTCACAAGCTCAGAATCTGTTGTTCCGCGTACGTGACTAAAGACCAGGTAGAAGAGAGCCGTTCACTCTGTGGCACTACATTTATAATTATTATTGTTATTACGCTTTTATTATAAAATACCCATTTTTATGGGCTATTATGACACTTAATTTTCTTATTTATTTTACTCTTTGTTGTGTAACAGCGCTTTGTGACATCTGTCTGTGAAATACGCTTCATAAATAAACTTGTGCACACAACAAAGTAAGCATGCACACAATGATTGTGAAATTAAACACATCACTTGGATACGTCACATTTATTTTTAACCACAGATGTTATCATCTAAACTTCTGAGAGCATGCCGATTAATAAACAGCCTTTACTCACTTACTTACAAAGTGTATTTATAGCAATTTGTACTCCATACCAGAGCTTTAGTTACTTCATATTTTTCAGATTAATTGTGCAGTACTTGAAGATTTCATGTATCCACTTATTTTTTCCCATAGACCACCTGCTCTGATCTGGATAAATATCTGCGGGGCACACTGAGTCAGTACCTCCTGAACGTTTCCACGGCAGCAGAGCTATGCAGCCAGACCCTTTGCGGCTCTCACGGGCGATGTCTGCGCAGAAACTCAAACAGCGACGTTTACTTGCATCTGAATCCCCTCACCCATGGCATCGTCAAGAAGAACGGCAAGCTGACGGTCACCGGTGAGCTCGGCAAAGCAGACGGGTTAAGTTTTGAAGCAGACTTTCAGTGTCAGTGTTACAGCGGGTATCAGGGGGAGCTCTGCGATCAAACAGACCCGCTACACCAAAAAGGGACGGCGACTCGAGCCACAGCAGTGGCTCTGCAGTGTTTGATCTTACTGATTGTCTGCCTGCTCATCTGTTAATACCCATTATGTAACTGTAAAAGTCTAAAAGAAGAGCACAAGAGGAGAGGTGAAGGGAAGATAGGCGTGTGTGGTTTTTTTCTGTTGCTGTATATCGTAAGAACCGCTGTGGAAATTCCAAGGTAGTGTTTGTTTCTAACTTTTAATCATTTAAAAAAAGAAAAAAACTTGCTGGAAATGACCCTGTTTACATTGTCCTCTCACTCGCCGCTTGCCAAGGTGTCCATGCTTCTTGTAGAGAGGATGCTTCTGTGGTAAATGCTGCGAATGAGTAAATGTATGTGGTGAAAGTGGAAAACGATTCACTTAAATCTGACAACAGCACAATATATTTGAAGTGCCTAATTTCTTTTAAATTTTCTTTAAATGTGGCCTCTTTCTGACATCTGATGTGTTTATAGAGGCATTCGCAGTGTTATTATTTATTTGAATGTATTTTTTATACGATATTATTGTCCAAAACATGACTACTACTTTTTTAAAAGGGTGACACATCTCCACTCTACGAGCCTCATGTTTCAGTGGCCTTTTGACTCCAGAAGCACAGTGTTTCTCATATTGATGTCTCTCATACAAAAATGGCATTTGTCGGTGTAAATAAACTTCTTTGTTGAGGTTGTTGTGTTTTAATTTAAGGCTGCCTAAGCGACACTGGGTGAGGGGCCATGGTCACAACTGACACAGGAGGTAGAACTCAGGTGTATTAGTGGTTTATGGGGAGGTTCAGGTTTTGCGCAGGCGGTTTAGTGAGAAAGTTTGTGCGGAAAAGCCATTCAGGCTCAGACAAATATAGCATCTCCAATCAGCCTAAGATGAATGTGTTTGGACTGTGGGAGGAAATTGGAATGCTCCAGCCAACGTGCAAGTTCAAACCCAGAACCTTCCTGTTGTGAGGCCATGGTGCTAACCGCTGTGCCAGCCAGTTTTGGATAAATAATCTGCTTTATGGTGCTTTGTGTGTATTTTTAGTAAAGTAAGTGTGATGCTTTTTTTTTTTTTGTAAGTACATAAGGAGATAATATAGCTGAGATATGGTTTTGGGAGTAATACAGACATGATTTTGTTGTCAGCAGTTGAGAGTGAAGCCTCTGCGGGAAGCCTCTGTGGCCAGGGGAGTCCGAGCCAGCTAGTTCTCAGGGATTGACTCATTTTGCCAGCAGCACCCTCATACCCCCTTCCCCATGTAATTGTAGGTTTTCGTTAACCACTGGTTATTTTTATATGCTTTTAAGAGTTGAGCAAAGCACGCATTTAAATTGCAAGGTGGAAGAGTTCATTATGGCTTCGCTTGGTGGTTTTTCAGAAAACGTCAAGCTTTCTTAAGTCCCCCAATAAACTGTTGATTGTTATATTTATATTTTTTTTAAATTCAAACAATCTGAAAACTGTTTTCAAGCTGTACAGTGTGATGGGAGGAAGTGCTAACTTGCCTGTGACTTTAAATCTGTGTTCTCCATAGAATGATTTGCATGTCTCTTGTTATTGGTTGTTGGAGGTCCTGTGGACACTTCTAATTGGTTCAGCGTTTGTTACTTCCCATTTTTCCTGAATATGTGTTTCAGATCATGAGACTTGTGGGTATTTCACAAGGCCACAAGCTCCAATCCTTCTCTACTTATAAAGTCGGTAAGTCAGTGTTTGCAAGCTTAATGTTAGTTAATTTCACACATTATTTTGACACTGGAGCTTGTTATTTCTAGCCAAGTTAACTGCATTACACAACATCTGTAATGATCAGATGGATTTTGGCATGTTAAAGGTGTTTGAAAAGTATTAAAGAAACAAGTAGTAAATAGACACATTTAAAATTCCTGGCTCGTAAACAGTAGAAACTCTTAAAACTCTTATTGATTTGATTTGCCTTACAACTGAAAAAGCTTTGTTTAAACAAGTAGCAACATTTTGCAATATGCTCTTAAAATTTCATAATACTGCTGGGTAACACAATAAACACTGTTTCCTTCCTGCCAGGGATGAGGTCCTTGAAGCCCACGGTGCTGCTGCACTTAATTCTGATCAGCCTCGTCTCAGGGCTGCATTATCCAAATTCACCTTTTTCCAAAGTGCCTTTCCTGACTGTGTGGAACGCCCCAACTGCCAAATGCCTCTCTCAGTATGGCGTTAACCTTGACCTGGGGATGTTTAACATTGTCCACAACCAGAATCAAACCTTTATGGGTCAGAACATAACCATCTTTTATGATGATAAGCTTGGTCTGTATCCAAGGTATTCCCCTCAGGGAGAGGCTATTAATGGCGGGGTTCCACAAAACAGCAGCCTTGATAAACATCTCAAAGTTGCCAGTGAGAATGTAAACACCTATATCCCTGACACGGGTTTCCCAGGCCTGGGTGTGGTGGATTGGGAAAGTTGGAGACCTGAATGGGAGAGAAACTGGGACACTAAGAAGATATACCAGAACGGGTCAAAAGCACTAGTGAGGTCTAAGCATCCAGACTGGAGCCCCAAACAAGTAGATGACGCAGCACGCATGGAGTTTAGCAAAGCTGCGAGGAATTTCATGGAGGAAACTCTGAAACTGGGGCAGGCGGCAAGACCAGATGGTTTGTGGGGCTATTATGGTTTTCCAAACTGCTACAACTACTACAGCAACAAAAGCACAGGCTACACAGGGGAGTGTCCAGCTGTGGAGTTAAAGAGAAATGACAGGCTTCTCTGGCTGTGGAGCACCTCCTCTGCTCTGTATCCCGACATCTATCTCAGCGTCCAGATGCAAGGTCTCAGCAGAGAAGTGCTCCTCTACTGCCACCACCGCATCCTGGAGGCAATGAGAGTAGCGGATCAGGTGACTCCGTTCGCACCGCCCGTGTACGCCTATGCTCGCATCGTCTATACATACACGCTGGAATTTCTCTCTCAGGCAAGAATCAGACGTTTCAACTCAAACATTTTGTGTCTGTCGTGACAGAGGCTGCGTGTTTTGCTCACTTCTCTGTTTCTGTCTAACAGGAGCACCTGGTCTACACTATTGGAGAGAGTGCCGCTTTAGGCTCTGCTGGTGTAGTTCTTTGGGGTGACTACGCTCTTTCCAAAACTCAGGTACAATAACTGACTTGTCCATTTGATGTAATTGGCTGTAATAGTGAAAGTGAGGATGTTACATTTCTCACTGATGCCTATAAGGGTTTTTGTTTTATAAGTTACACTTTGAAAGTTGAAAGTTACACAAAGGAAACTGTATTGCACAAAAATTACTGAAATGAAAAAGAAAAAACTTACTTTAAAACTGCCTTATTTCATACTCAAGCTCTTTAGTTTTAAGGTCTGTTTGGAATCACTCCACTGTATATTTCATTTGTTACCTCTCCGCAACAAGGCCTCTCAATCCTGCTGAACACACACAGTACTGGTAAAAAAGACAGTACACCCTTTTTCAATCATAAGGATTTAAGTTTCAGGACATATTCAAATCATCCCGCTCTTAGCAAGTCTTAAAGTTAAGTGAATACAACCTCAGATGGAAAACAAGATATGATATACTGCACCAGGTCATTATTTATTTAACAAAAACTAATCCAAAATGCAGAAGCAGTGTGTGGAAAAATACAAAATATCCTTACTGCTACCTAAGAAATTGAGATGGAGAATAAACTTACACTTGATTAGCTGATCATCAGCAGAGTTGGGAAGGTTACTTTTAAAATGTATTCCACTACAGATTACAGATTACATGCCCCAAAATGTATTTTGTAACGTATTCCGTTACGTTACTCAATGTAACATATTCTGAATACTTTGGATTACTTGATATATTATCATGCTTTTTTTTTTTTACAACTACATGAATGTATTGTTGTGTGATTTATTACTATTACTGAAGACTACTCGCCATACCAATACCAACAAGATTTTTAAATCTTAATATAAAATGAGTAACAGTGGGTGGACATTAGGGTAAGGCTGCACTTTTTGCAGCGATCTTGTATAGAAAACTATTCCACACGTATATATATATATATATATATTATATTTTGGGCTCATAGACGAAAACTCGCTTTACTTTGTTGTCTGGGTCAACTTTGCTAGCGAGAGACAGAGAGAGGCGTTGAAAGGCTGCTCCAAAGGAACTTATTGTTTCGGAGGAAAACACGAACACAGCGTACAATTGAGTCTTAATAGCTTACTTACAACTGGGCTCGTCAGGCACTCTTTTTGGCTGTAGTGGTTATTATTATATTTACATGCTTCCAGCTCCCGTTTCTGCTCAGTGACAACTCGTACTTTTCGACTATCCTTTTTCTCCCTCCTCGCGCTCACAGATACATAACGGGTATGGCAGTCCATTCTCCCTGCAGCACGGACTATACTGCCCATGAGGATACATTCTTTAGGGCAATGCCTGTAACACTCTGCTATTGCCTTCATATTAAATCATTTTTGTGAATAATTTTTGTAAAATAATTCTTCACGTCATTATGTGGGCCGCAAATAGAGGTGACATGGGCCGCCAGATTGACACACAGGCATAAGAGCCTCTTAATAGGCTACGCGTGTTGTTTAGGTTTCCTCCGGTGTGGAATTACCAAAAATAGAGAGAGCATAGCCTAATATATGAAACAGGAAAAGACCGCCGTGTAATCCATTTATTTCAACAAAGTAACTGTATTCTGAATACCACCCTTGTAACTGTAACGGAATACAGTTACTCATATTTTGAATTTAAAATACGTAACGGCGGTACATGTATTCCGTTACTCCCCAACACTGATCATCAGCAAGCGTGAGCACCTGTGTGAAAGCAGAAGTTTTACCAATTTAATGGTCTGGAGCAAGACCCAGAGGTCAGACTGTGCAATGCTGATGAGAGAAATCGCAATAAAAAAACCTGAGCTTCATTTCAGACTTCACAGGCTTCCATCAGCTTATTAAATGTTCAAGTTTATGACTGTGCAATTAGAAAAAGACTGAACAAGTATGGTTGTTTGAAAGGGTTGCTAGGAGTACCTGTTCTCTGTCTGAAAGAATGTTTCGGCATGTTCGGCATGTGTCCGCAAACCACGTTGAACTGAAGCAACATTGTAAAGAAGAGTGGGCCAAAATTCCTCCAGAACCATGTGAGAGACTGCTAAAGTCATACAAACAAAGCTGTTTCGGCATGTTCTGGAACAACGTCCTTGACAGATTGTTAAAACCACACACTGCATATCAGCACAAATACCTCACACCAGCTGTCAGGCACAGTGGTAGAGGGGTGATTCGACACCTTGCAGTCACTGAGTCGATCACGAACTCCTCTTCACACCAAAATATTCTAGCGTCTAAAACTTAGTTGAAACTGGGTCATGCAACAGGGCAATGATTCCCAGCAAGGCAGCAATCTGCTACAGAGTGGCTGAAAAAGAAAAGAATTAAGGTGTTGCAATGTGAATTAAGAGAGCTGTAAACAAGTGCCCGCAAACCACATTGAACTAAGGCAACATTGTAAAGAAGAGTGGGCCAAAATTCCTCCAGAACCATGTGAGAGGCTGCTAAAGTCATACAGAAAGCTATTACTTCGAGCTACTGCTGTTAAAAGTGGTTCTCCAAGCAGCTGAATCGTGGGGTGCACTTAGCTTTTCACACGTGTCTTCTGCATTTCGCTTTAGTTTTTGTTAAATAAACAACATGGTGCAATATGTCACATGTTGTTTTTCATCCAAGGTTGTAGTGACGTGATTTTTAAGATCTATTAATGTCTAGATAATGCTTTTATCCTATCCTGATATTTAGAAACCTCAGAAATGTCAGAGGGCGTACTTTCTTTTTTAACGTGACTGTACATCCCGTCACAAATATGTGGTTTCATTTTATAAAACGAGCTCTCTGCACAGCTGGACACTGATATTTGGCAAACATTACTCAGATGGGAGTAAATGAAGCATTTACTGGAGATTTTTGTTTTCAGCTGCAGATTAAAGTGGTTTAAACAACAGGACTTTTGTATATGGGACTGAGTCAAAAGAAGCCAGAGCGCTTGTTTATGTGTTCATGAGCATCACCGGGTAAAAAACAAGGTGGCACATTGTGTTTTTAACAGTCTATTGACGATGATGCTAGAGTGGCGCTTTTCTCAGCACCTTTTACTTTGACCACTGATAATATCTTTAACAGTCTTAATGTATTTTTTTCATGCTGAGTAAAACAGGACATGTTACCTGCTCTGAAATACGTCTTTGTTCATTTTGTAATAGCTTTACACTAAATAACATATTCATGCTGTTACCTGAGCATGCATATAGCTTAAAGATTCTGTTATGTAAAGTTGCATTAAAGCCTTTATTGGGCATTCTTCTGCACATCCCTGGTTTATCATATCCTGTTTCTTTCCTGCTTTCAGGCTACCTGTGCTGCCGTCAAGTCCTACATCGATAACACTCTGGGTCCTTACCTGGTAAACGTGACATCAGCGGCTACGCTTTGCAGTCAAGCCATGTGTTCCTCTCATGGACGGTGTCAGAGGAAGGATCCACAGTCGAAGGCCTACCTCCACCTTGACCCTGCATCGTGGAAGGTGGTGTCCAAGAGGAAACCAAATGGATGGAGGAAATACAGAGTTTTAGGACATTTGCAGCCACGTCATGTAAAGCTAATGGAGTCTGAGTTTCAGTGCAGGTGTTACGCTGGGTGGAGGGGTCAGAGCTGCTCTGAGCCTGTTCAGCTATAAGACTTAGGCACTTTTGAAACTAGTAGCTAATTAATGGCTTCTTAGCAGTGAATGTATCAAGATACACTAAGACACTTTATTAGGTACACCTGGTTAGTACCTGGCTGGACCCTCTTCTGCCCTAATTCTTTGTGGCATAGATTCAACAAAGTGCAGGAAACATTCCTCAGACATTTTGGTCCACACTGACTTGATAACATCACGCCGTTGCTGCCGATTTGTCAGCTGCACATTCATGGTGCAAGCCTCTGATATCACCACATCCTAATGGTGCTCTTTTGGATTGAGATCTGGTGACTGTGGAGGCCGTTTGAGTGCACTGTCATGTTCAAAAAACTAATTTGAGACAATTTGAGCTTTGGGATATGAAAGCATCTATCAGAATATGAATACACTGTTGTCATAAAGGGATAGCTATGTTCAGCAACAATACTCAGGTAGGCTACGGTGCCCAAAATGTGCTAAGAGAAAATCCCTCACACCACTATATCATCACCACCAGCATGAGCCGTTCATACAAGGCAGGATGGATCCATGTTTACATGTTGTTTACACTAAATTCTGACTGTACCATCCCAGTTTCACAGCAGAAACTGAGCCTTGGCAGACCAGGCAAAACTTTTATAATCTTCTATTGTCCAACTCTGGTGACCTTATTCGAATGGTACCCTTAGTTTCCTATTCTTAGCTGAGAGGAGGAGCACCCGGTGTGGGCTTCTGCTGCTGCTTCTGTTTCAAAATTTGATGCCTCATTTGTTCAGAGATGTTCTTCTGCATACCTTGTGGTAATGAGTTGACCTCTGACCTCCAGTATCAACAGGAAATTTTCCCCCAGAGTAACTGCTGCTCATGGGATATTTCCTCTTTTTCAGATCATTCTCTGCAAACCTTAGAGATAATTGTGTGGGAAAATCCCAGAAGATCAGCAGTTTCTGAAACGCTCAGGCTAACCTATCTGGCACCAACAACCATGCCATGTTCGAAGTCACATAAAATCGCCTTTCTTCCACATTCCGATGCTCAGTTTGAGCAGCAGGTCGTCTCGACCGTGTCTGCATTCCTAACGAGGCATTATCCCATGCATCAATAAGCTGTTAGACAGATGTACCTAATAAAATGTCCGGTGATTGTATATTATTATTTGAGTGACAGAAATCAGCTTTAAACTTTTATGCAACTACAGTTTTTACAGAGGGTTTCCTCTACTGCAGTATTTTGTTTTATTACTTTGAACTTTTCTTACTTTGTCCATAATAAGGTTGGGCACAGAGTCTGAATTCAGTGCTCACTTTCTGTTCTTTAATGGTATTTTAAGGCGTGTTACTAGGGGTAAAAAAAAATCTCAGCTTATCAGTGAAGGAGCACTGGTGTCCAGCAGCTGAACAATGCAGTATTTGTATACTCAGAGACATTCTGATTTCATTTAGGGAAAAGGTTTGATTGCAACTCCGTCCTGTATTCACGTGAAACAAAGAAGCAAGAAACAACCTACTGTCAAGACTGAGCAATGATTTAAAGTTGAAATATTTAAATACATTATTAAGAGTTTTTTGGGGGTAAAAACGGTTACAAATTAGTGCTCAGAGAACACTATTATAATCTCTTTAATCATTTGTGCAAGGACCAATTAATGCATGAAACCTGCGGGTGTTCTCCTGGATTTTAAACGTCAGAACTGGATGATCATGGCTGCTGTAGCACCATCTCTCTTTTCCTTGATAGTTTATTTCCATAATAAAGTCATATATATTTGATACTTTACATTAGCGTCTCTTGAAATATCATTTCTGCACGTTAAACCTGATCTCACCAGCTTTCCCAATGTTGGTGGAACTCCTACATGTTGATAGTGCATGATACCAGACCATGGACCTGCTCGCCTAAATAGTAAAAAGAAGGAACACTAGAGTCCTACTCAGACAGCTGCAGGGCAGGGGTCCGGCTGCAAGAATGCAATAAAATACAAGTTGAAGCAGCTCATCGCAGTTTTCTACCAGGAATATGAGATCAGAGACGGTGAACTCGTAAAGTGAAGTAATTGTGACCCCAACTGCTGATTAAAATCAATCAACTGGAACCAAGAACTACTCACAGAATATGTTTGGTTCTTCCAAAAGGTTAAAATAATGTGCAGAAAAACTGAAAATCCATTTCACAGTATAAAACTTATTTTTTGACGAGTATAGAACACATCAACATTAATAATGTTAGAAAGTACATCGGGGCTCTTTGTTTTGTAGTTAACATTTATGCTTTCGCTAAACTTTTCTATGTAAAATTTATACATTTATACTTTTATACCAGCAGGTGGTGTTGCTGGACAACTTACTAACAGCAAAAGGGCATCAGACATCAAGGTCAAAGCTCTGAGTGCTAGTAATAACTGAAAAAGTCAAATAAAAGCAGAGGTAAAGCCCCGTTTGGCTGTGTATGTCAGGTTCTGATAAGTTTACATCTGTGCTGTGCAACAGCTGGGGTGCCCACTATGAACTGAACCCACTATAACACAGAAGCAAAGGGAGCAAAGAGGTGACCTTGATTGATTTAAGAGTGGCATGTACAATTCTGCCTTATCTGATAGAAACGGCTGCCGCAAACTGGTGTCACTGATGGTAATTTCCCTCCTCTGTCCCCCGAGGCTCAGTATACCAGAAGAATAGACTCCTACAAGGCCCCACTGTTTCCCATTTCCGGCTTTATCATAACTGGCTGGATTGTGAGGAAATGAGAAGAAGATGGGTGCTTATTTTGAAGGCGCTGGTGAGTCTGTGCTTTTTGAACATCATTTTGGCCTTTATAGGTCATTTTGCAGTTGTTTTCTAAAGAAGACAGCTGCCTCGACTGGTTTTCAGCGACCAAGGACAAAATTGAATCTATCTCCTTAAACGCTGTGTTTACCTGTAGTTACCTTATAATGACAGTCTATAATAACTGACAGTTTTTCTGTTTAGTGTTAGTATTTTTCCTCAAAACATAAAAATTGCTCCATCTGTCCAAAAGCAAGGAAGAAATTACAGCCTGATAATGTTGTGATGTTGTTCTTTTCAAAATTCAGTTCAGTTTTATTTTTATAAAATCTATGTAGCGTAAACAACAATCACTTCAAGGCACTTTGTATTGGAAGGAAGAGACCCCGCATTAATAGAGAGAAAACCCCAACAATCAGACAACCTCCCTGTAAGCAAGCACGTGGTGACAGTGGGAAGGAAAAACTCCCTTTTAACAGGAAGAAACCTCCTGATGATTACATGAATAAACCTAAATGCAAGTTTGAAGTCCGGTCTTAAAAGTAAAGGTCATTGTATCAAAGTCATTTAAGTATAAGAAAGAAAAATCTGATTCAAAATAAAGTCCTGAATTTTAGGCAGACTTTTACACAGTGTTACCATCCCTCCATTTTTCTGATTAAACCATAGTTGTGCTGGTTCTGATCCCCAAAACCCTTCTTTGCTAACATTATACAGGTCATAAGTCCTTCCCTTTATAAACAGCCTTTTCAAAACCCTCTTTAAAAAAAACTAAAACAAAGACCCTTTAAGTATCTGTACATTCACGAAGGCCGTTCTGATCACTTTATCTGCTTCGAGCAGTCGTTTCCTTTTCCTACACCCTCCATCAGGTCTCTCAGGCCCTCTATTTCTCTATCCTCTCATCTCTGCATTTCTTCATTTTGGCGTCTCGCTCTGTCACCCTTTCATGGTCACGTCTCCCCTTCCCCTGCTGCTCGGTCTAGAGATCGTCTCGCTTGCGCTCGGTTTAATAACTGTTTTGTCACGCTCGGTCTCTGTGTCCTTCAGAGGAGTCGACTCTCTGATCAGGTTTCTTAAAGATCTGATGCGCACTTGTTTACATGATTTATGTGTGTATATGCCACCCCGGCCTCGGCATTGTGCACTCATCGGGCTGTTAAATGCTGAATAGTCACCGTGAGAATGTGAAGAGAAGAATGACGCCACATTAATGTGCGTGCTTAACAAACAGCTGAGGTCAGGGGAAACACGGATTCTGGTGCTGTGTATGGGGGGGGGGGGGCTGCTATGTTAGAGAGCAGAG
Source organism: Neolamprologus brichardi (assembly GCF_056152115.1). NCBI lineage: Eukaryota > Metazoa > Chordata > Actinopteri > Cichliformes > Cichlidae > Neolamprologus > Neolamprologus brichardi. The sequence goes on from NC_142108.1 coordinate 19,288,085, forward strand.
TGAGGAGTTTGGGTTTGATGGAAGGGTCAACAGAGAACAAGTAGCACTGATTTCTTTGAACCCTAATTATAACTAAGAAGTAATCATAGTCATGACAAAGGTTTGTTTTTCTGCAGTAATATGAGCATTTCATTTTTCCTACCATTAAGCAAATGGCTTTCCAGTCTAAACTTGGCTACAGAATAAAAGCTTTTTTTTTTTTTTTTTTAATTTTTGAACCAACATTGTTACATTGTTAACCTATTTAAATATATAAATGCTAGTTTGTTTCATTTGAAAGACTTGTTGCCAAATATGCAGTGACTTTTTGGACTCTGAGCAGTTTTTTTAAATTGGTTTTTTAAAACATTTGTAATACATTAATTTGTGATCTTGTCAACAGAGCTGCTTTTTATGTCAGAGATTTTATAAAAATCAAGTGTTGACAAGCAGCACATGAACTTTTATATCCTTTAGGCAAACAGCACCTCTCATGTGGTGCACGGCTCTATTTCAAAGTAAAAGGAGCTCATAATGAGCGAGCAAGCTGTAAAACCTGATGGAGAGCTGTCTTTGAATCACCTTTTATAACAACTCTTTGTAACTAAATGTAATCAGAGCAGTGAATCGGAGACATAAAATGAAAGGCTGAAAAAGCAGCACGCCGGGAGGTCACCGCGTCCTATCTCGAAGGAGATGCAGTTTTGATATCTTTCCACTCCAAGCTTGCTCGTCCACTGGCGGACTCACAACCAGGCCACGTCACGCAATAGCGATGATTGATGCATTTGCATGTGAACTAGTGTAAAGATAATACAAGGATGTACAGCAACTTGATGTGTTTTATGTGCAAATGTGCACATAAAACACATCAATGTGATATGAAATGTGTTTCTGCGTTATTGCCGTTGAAGATTTGCTTTCTGTGCTGTACACCTCCTGACGAGAGGTGACCTGACAGACTGCCACGTGACTTGTCGTGCGACGGGCAACACTGTGCTCAACCTCAGTCCCTGCCCCGCAAGACCCCATCCGAGCTCAGAGAATATCATTCAAAAGCAAGAGGAAACTCACATTCACACACTTACTATACAAAGGTGGCTCTTGCCAAAGTCACACAATAACTGTGTGTGTCCGGGGGCCACTCAGGTGGAAAATTACACTGCCCAATCAATCGCTAATACAAAGTATTTCCTCCGGCAGGGGCCAATCAAACGCTCACAATATGCCTTCTCCTTGAGACAACGGCCAATCAGTTGCTCACAATGCTTGCCACTGTCATGTTGATGCTGATAAAATGTAATTATTCTCTGCTTTTCACGCACACATATTGATGACACAGGGCAGTGATGAATGTGACAATAAATAAATGCAAGCTAATAAGAAAATAAGTGAGGAAATGGAGGAAGAGAAAGCATTTTTTCAGCACCGATGGCCTTTCAGTTTGTAATTAATTCAAATATGACTTTTTTTCTGCAAGCATATAATCCATTTCAGCATTTTCACATTCATTTTATAGGATTTGATCTTGGCTCATTTGAATAAACATTTTGCTCCATATTAGTCTGGGTAATGAAGTGGATCTCTGAAGAAAAATGCTTTTGTTATGAGAGTGGCACAAAGGAGTGTCACACTGGTCAGCTCAGCAGGGAAATTGCTGATTGGATAGCAGATTCCATCTAATGCAGAATACTAACGACTAATACCCCCCCGCCGTTCTTTTTGACTGTCAAGAATGATGAAAACGTGGTTGTTTAAGCAGGAAGTGGGGATTCAAAACTCTGTTCTTTGGTCACAGAGTTTTTGTTTATTAATGGAATTTGCTAAAATCTTTTATGGCATCCGCAAGATAAGCATGTAGAGTTGTGTTCAGAAGTTTACATATACTCATCATGGGTATGCATTCTTTTGGATTTTCTATAATGAATACAGGATCAAATGTATACATAAGGCCCCACTAATATTTGGTTAAATGGCTCTTAGCTCCTTGCATGTCCACCAGGCTTTGGTAGCAATCAACAAGCTTCTGGAATAATTGCAGCTGGATATTTGACCACTCTCCTTGGTAGAAATATTAGAGTTCATTTAAACTGGTTGGTTTACTGATCCAGACTCAACTTTTAAGCACAGTCAACACAGGTCAGAGCTGTGGGAAAACCATTCCAGAAGCTTAATGTTAGCCTGTTTTATCTACTCCGAAACCAGTTTTGATGTGGCTTTGCGATCATTGTTCAACCATGTTTCAACCGTGTAGCTGTTCAGTTGGGGTGAAGTTGAAGAATTTGGAGTTAGTTCTCCTTCTTAATTATTCCATCCACTTTGTGCAATGTACCAGTGCCACTGGCAGCAAAACAACTTCAGAGCAGGATGCTACCGCCAAATATCTCAATTTTTGTCTCATCTGACAACAAAACTTGTCCATGTGGGAAAGTGCAAATTTCAGTCGATTTTGAAGGTGTAAATTTTGAACAGGGACTTTCTTTGTGGCGCCTTCTTAGTCCATGATGATGTAAAACTCGCATCACTGGGGACAGTGACACTGGTATTCAAGACATTTCCAGTTCATGGCGGGCTTCAGCCTTGGTGGTTCATTGGTGGTGAGGGTGACACTTTGGGTCTTCTTAAGGCCTTGGCAAGGTTGTGACACATCCAAATGACTTGTACATACAATAGTTTGAACGGATGATTTTGGAATCTGCAGTAGTTTAGAAATGGCTTCAAGAGACCTTCACAAAGGTAAACCTACAATTCTACTTCCTTGAATTTTCCCATTGTTCCCAGTTGTCAATCACGATCACAAATGAGATGCTAATAGGTCTTGGTCTTGTCAAGTGAAAAGACTTCATAGAACCTACCTGTATGTAAACTTTTGACATTGTGTAGATTCATACTTGTGCACCCAATTCTTGTTTTGGTTTTTTACAGTCTTTAAAGACGTATTTGGTGCAATCATTTTACCCTGAAAAAAGAAACAGTTTATGGAAATCATGAAAAGTCCAAACTCACTGTACAACAATATTCATGCCCATGATGAGTGTATATAAACTCATAATGTATGTAGAAACGTATGTGGAAGTCATCATACTTTTGGCTACTTGTGCTACGAGTTTATTTTTAATGGCTTGTCAGAGACCTCTGAAATTCCCTGATAGAGATCAATATTTCACACTTTTTAGTTTGAAACACCCCGACGACCCATCATCACCAAACAAGTTCATGTCAGCGGTGTATTTGCCTCGAAAACCCCACTGCCCTCATTTAAGAATCACTTCCCCTTTTTTCTGCTTTTGTATTAAAATGTACAGTCACACAAATCCATGTCTGTAACTGTAAATCCTGTTTCAAGATTGGTTTGGAAAAACCTGGCTGCACTGAACTGACCTTTAACAACTACTGCAAGCCAGACTCTCTCACCCCACATCAGTGGTGTATCTCAGTGGTGGATAAATGGAAACACAGCTGTCTAGGTTCCAAAGTGATTTTCCAAAGAGGTAGAGAGATTTTCCAGGAAAGGTTGAAGCTCCTCAGGTGTCCACATACTTTTGCCCTTTATATAGAGGCCCTAAGTAAAACTAACTAAAACATCAGTCTTGCCTATACATTTGTGGAAGCGTTGAATTTTTTTTAGGAAGACTCTGGATAAACTAAAACAAGGGCGAAAAACTCACCTCTTTCTGTTTCTCCCATATTCACAAGGAGTGCAGAGTTTTATCCCAAATACTCTTCTTGATGCAGTCCTCCCTGGGATTTAATAGGATCCTGATCTTGAGTTGGGAACCTTTCGAGTTTTAGGTGAATGCATTAATCATTACACTTTTTAAACACAGCAGTCTCGCTTGTTTCATGTTTCTATTATGTGCTGAAATTCTCAAATGCATCTTCTAATTCAGACCTTCCCAAAGTGTGGGGCCCGCCCCCAAGGGGGGGGGGGGGGGGGGCGGAGCCATTGCAGGGGGGCGTGGTGTGAAAAGGGCGAAAAAAACAAAACGCTTGGACACTGCTAGCACGGGCGCCCACAGAAACGCAAAGCAGGAGATGAAGCATCGCTGAATATGTTTCCAAACCAACTTCATTCTAAGCCAAAGACTAGAAAATATGATGAAGCATATCTGCCCTTTGGTTTCACCTGCACAAGTGCCGAGGTAGGTCTCCCCTGCGGAATTGGTTTTCCCTGTGTCGGGAGCAGCGCTGGGCTCTTCAAATCACGGACAAACAGTATCCCACAGTTGTTTATGTTTTTAAACCCATTTAGCACAGAGACGCATATTTTGAAAAATGTATTGATAGCAATGTTGAATATTATTACACAAGAAAAAAAAACAACTACACCTAAAATAATTACACCGTGACGCCTCTGCCTTTCTAAATGGAGGGACAGTAACTGCGTGTATATATAAGCGTGTAAAACCTGAAGATAGTCAGATTAACAGTATTTTGTCTCTATCTGCCATTCTGCAATTCATCTCATGTAAACAATAACGTGGCGCACAGCGTGCCGTAAAAAAGGCACATAAATTTGACGGTGAGTGATGAACTCTGTATTCCTCGTCCACATTTAAACACAAAAAAGGAGTTTTAAAAAATCTCCGTTTTAGGTGATTCGAAACGCCGTTTACGTGTGGACGAAACAGCTGCATTTTCAAAAATCCCCGCGTAGGTGCGGACGTAGCGTAAAAGAGTTAGTAGTGTATTTTATTACTACCTGCAATTTATTGCAGATTACTTGTATTTGCTTAATTGTTTACTAAATGTTTGAGGTGTGAAATAAACCGCAATGGAGCAAAATATGGGTGTGTGTGGTTGGAGGATGTGTGCGTGCGTGCGCGAGAAGGGGGCAGGGGCGCGAACATTTTTCTTGTAAAACAAAGGGGGGCCCAGCAAAAAAAAGTTTGGGAACCACTGTTCTAATTGATTTACTGATTTCAGTTTGCATGCTGTGCTTCTGATTTTTTTAATTCTTCTTGATGTTTCAGGGAATACCATCTGAAAGCAAACACGAAAAAAGTGATTTTTTTCCCCCACGCATGTTCATGAATAAGGTCAAAAAAGTGCATAACAGTCATTTCCTGCCTCTCGAAAGTGCTCTGCTCTCGTGATGATCCCTGAACCTAAAGTGTGTTTTAATGGGATTCATGACTCCCATTTCGCTTTCATCTTAATCGACTGTTTGTTCCTTATGCTTTGATTTACTTTTTCTCTTTATTCTATAACCTTTTATCATAAACAAAAGAGTGTGGAGCCTGTGCACACTCTTCAAAGGCAGGGAAGCACTCATACAAACACACATGGATTCAAGATTAGTCTACAGAAATCAGGGTTTGTTGGGTCTCAACAGAAATGTCATGGTGAGTCGTAACCTTTACTGGAGCACGTTATCTGCTCTGATAGCGTGGCCAGACCGGGACGGGGACCTACGCGATGCGATTGGATTTGAAAGGTCCCCATCCCAGTCATGCCCACCGGCTATCTTGCCTCCACAGTTCAGCAACACCAGCATAACGGCATGCCGCAAAGTTTCAAGGATCTGATCTGTCCTGTTGCATCTACATCTCCCTGCCCCTAATTAATCAGCTGAGGCCGGAGAATAGGAGCTGGGTCATTCTGTGTTTGAGCGGAGAGGATATATGACGTGAGGAAGCGTGACACAGAAAGGGATAGCAGTGAAAAAAATCAGTTCGACATTTCTCAGCTGCTCTTTTTTTTTTTTTGCTTAAATGTGGGAGTGGGATATGAGAAGCTGTTGAGAGAAAAGATGGATGGGATAGGTGTTATTAAATGCAGATCTGTTTAGAGAAGTGCTGACATGTGTATCTGTCACTTTGGGTCATGAGTTATGAAAGTGACAATGCCACCTCTTTGCTTAAACCAGAGAGATCCGAGGATGTCCTTGATGTCAGCTTGGATAGACAAATGGATATCTACATTTCATAAACCACGCTACATTTTTAAAAAGCTCTGTCTTTTTTTTTTTGTCACATTCATTATTAAAACAGCTACAGAGAGTAAAATGTGGTGACATAATTAGCGTAATTGTTGCAAAGCAAAGATCTGAGTCCAGCTGAGGTCATACTGCAATTTAAAGACAACTGCACCTTCAAATATTTAAGCTGCCATTCACAATTTAATTAAAACTGCTCCTGCCTGCCTCACACACACACACACACACACACACACACACACACTGATGGTTTCAGGCGTGTGTAAGAATTCCAAAATAAAAGCTCTCAATGTGATGCAAAAGATTAGTTAGTTGACCACAACCATGTCCAAAAAAATAAAAAAATAAAAGTCTTGGTTTAAAGATTCTTTAGTCACACATTTTCAAAAAACAAAACAAAACAACAACAACAAAAAGCCTCCAGTTGTATGCATAAAGGCACTGGGACCTCTTAATTCAAGACCAGTAAACTACAGAAAATGACAAATCTCCCCTCAAAAAAGAAAAGAAAATGTCCACAGTTAGTTCTATAAACTTAAAAACATGATAAGACTAAATATAACGTTTAACAATAGTTAGGTTTTCAAATTAAAAACCCTGGACTACCTGAAGAGGAATCTATTCTATCAAAATAAAACTCTCCAGTTATTATTGGATGTTTTAAAGAAGCTTTAATGCCATGAGCATTTCAAAATAAACTTGTTAAAAATCATTTGAAAAAAATACGGATCCTGAAAAGTCACAGACTTTCAAAGTAAAAGCCATCATTGAGTTACAGGAACTTATCAACATTCTTTAAGGTGTCAGTTTTTTCAAAAGTCTTTCATTAAAAAAAATGTATTTATTTACTATATGAGTATTGCCTAGTATCTTCACTCAACTTTTTTTTTTTTAAAGCTGACCTTTTTAGCAGGAAACAACAGAATCCAGCAGTAGCGACAGACCCAACACAGTTTCTCCAGAAATTGCACAGTCTTGTTTACGCGAGTGTTTTGTTCTAGCTTTTGACATATTTCACCTTTAGCTTATTCTCTCAGAGCAATTCACCTTTCAGCCAGGGGAAACTCAAAACACACACAGACTTCAACGTAAATACATGAAACCTCTCACTAGGTTTCAAGGCTAAGTGTCCCAGGATGTTGTCAATATTTTGTTTTTGCAATCATTTCCCACACTAATGGACAAACTCAAAATTATTTGATATATTGATGGTAATAAATTAATGAGAAGCCTCAATATATTAGAATTTGGCCTAATAGATTTCAGGATACCAGGTGTGACCATAGCTACATACAACTTATACATACATACAGACAGACAGACTTTTTTTTTCTTTATTTTTTTTTTCAAACCAAACCTGGCATAAATTTGGCCAGTCTTCCCTTGTTGTGTGTTGTCTCCTAGTGCCCCTCTGGACAGCTTCCAGTACTGCTGCTTATTTTAGATCCGTGCCTCTTCTGAACATCTGGACATTTCCAATGAGCTCGTGATTGCCTTCAATTTGGGGAAGAAGAGAAAATTACAGGGAGTCAGATCCAACACAACAACATTCAGGTCGTTTACACAGAATGTTCTCCCTTAAATGTAGTAAAATTTTGCATTGATAGTCCAAGTTTTGGGAGGATTCACTGTGAAGATCCCCTTAAATATCAGTAAAAAACAACAAGCATGCCCCCAGTACTACCCTGACCTGACGCTCCTCATTTGAGGTTGGACACTGGAGGCAGATTTTACTGAAAACTGCAGTACAACTCTAACTCATATTTAGAAATCCAGCTCTCATCACCAGTGATGACAGTCAACATGAAAGCTGAGTCACTTTGACACAAAAGAGTTATTCTTTCCATCCCCTCAGCTCGAAGCAGTCTGGCCATTCTCTCCTCTGACCTCTGGCATCAACAAAGCATTTTCACTCAGAGAACCGCCGCTCTCTGGATATTCTCTCTTTTTGGGATCATTCTCTACAAACCCTAGACTTGGTTATGCAGGAAAATCCCAGCAGAATAGCAGTTTCTGAAATACTTAAACAAGCCTGTCTGGCACCAACAACCATTGCACATTCAAAATCAACGTTCTTCCCCACTCGGTTTGAACTTCAGCAGGTCGGCTTGACCATGTCTACATTTCTAGGGCTTGAGGGCTTGAGCTACTGTCACGTGATTGGCTGGCTAGATATTTGCATTAACAAGCAGTGAAACAGCTGTGCCAGATGAAGTACTAAGTGAGAATATATTATTGAGTATGCTAAAACAAGGCCACGTATTTTCATCAACACTTTGGTAGAAAACCTTGTCCATGCCACCATCAAATTATGAGGGGATATAACAGCTTCTCCCACCGGTTGTTTCTATTAGAAACTTGTGAACAGTTTGATAGAGTTTCATGGTGGTGAAAGAATCAGTCACCCTGTTAGTCCCGGTCTTTTGTATTCAGCTCCACCCTGAAGTGAAAAGCTCAAGGTGAAAGCAGACCGTAAAATTAGTTGATCCTTTAAAAGCTGTCTTCTGCTGCTGACTTGGTGAGACAGATTCTGCAGTTCACAATATAGATTATATCCTCTAAAAATCAAATTGTACACAACTACATGTGAGGCTTTCCTTTGACTAAAGGGCTTCTGACTTTTACTTACTTTTTGTTTTGAACAGCCTCTTTTGGGAAGGCCAGAATTTTAGAGCGGCACAGTTTATGTATATCTAAGCTTATTCCATTTAAATGATCTCTTATTTTTAAATCAGCTTTTAGGAAAGAGTCATTAATACAAGATTATCTAATTCTTTGGAGCTCATGCCTGATTTGCCAGGATTCCATATTTCACCTGTGACTGTGGCCATAAGTGTTGGCCTGCTGTCCACCACGGGTGAAAGCGCTGACACTCTGAGATAAATTATGGCTCAGGTTAGTGTCACAGCAGGGGGCAGTAGTGAATAGTGTTTCTGCTGGGAGTCTGTACCAAGATGCCTCTTCTTTTTTTTCAGTATTTCTGGGCGAGGTCATAAGTCTGTTGTTTTTTTGCTAGTGAGTGCCGAGTGTCTTCTGTTGGCAGAAAATCTGGTGTAATAAGTGGTCTTGTGTGCTCGATATGTAGATGACAAAAAACCGACTGATAGGACATAGTATTCAGCATAAATTGATTTTTTTAAAGAAAGGGAAAATTTACACTACAAAGACATGTGTGAAGTGTTAATTTTGAGAACTGTTCTTTTCAAACAGTTTGCTCCGTGTTGTATTAGTTCCACATTTATTTTTCATGAATTATGCTGAAGATGAGGATTATACCATCAGGTGGTCTTTTTTCTCTTTCCATGGTCTTCTACCCCCCCAGTTTGCTTGAATTGCAGCTTTCATTGGTTCAGTGGAGCAGTGTGGCTCCACAGGGTGACATTCGCCTGGCGCGCTGTTGTTCTTGGGCGTTGCTAAACGGCAGCTCCTGGGCTGCTCAGCCAGTGTCGAAATTCTTCAATTCTGCACCTGTTTCCTAGACAACTGACATTTAAAGGGGCGGCTCTGGTTATTGACTGTTTGCCCTTGACCCTTGACTGTTTGTTTCAACCTGTGACTGTTTGAGTTTTTCGCTGTAAAGTTGTTGTCATATCACGGCCGACTGCAGCAGATGTTGTGGCTGAAAGCTGCATTTGAACTATTCAGTTTGGGTGGAGCTACTTGGGGGGGGGGGGGGGGGGGGGGATTAAACACACGAGCATTGACTTTGCCTTGTCTCCAGCGCTTTAATTCAAAAACAGCTTTCCACTGAGAATGCATTTGAGTCATAGTTTAAGCTTAATGTGGGAAATCAGCCTAAATGAGCAGTGAAATGAGCAAACTCCAAACGCTATGCTGCCAAAATCAGTTGGCGGCAAAGCACTTGTGTAGGTGTAGCTGTGGATTCACATGAGTGACTGAAAAACAGGTTTATGTAGACACTGGCACCCTACAGTGCAACTGCCACACCACCAAATTAAAATTAAACCACCTAAGATGAATGTGGAGGAGAATGTTTTCTCCCTCCTTCTCCTCTGATCTCTGGTGGAGTCCTCCTTGAATGCTCTTTTATGTTATCAACAGAGAGCCTGATGTCTCAATCTGGCAACTCATCTCTTGTTTCCCAGTGATGGTTAGGGTGAAATTATTCACTAGCAGGTAAAACCAGCAAAAATAATGGGATTCCTCACCTCGAAATAGCAGAACAGATTTTCTGTCTGAAACCAGATATTTTAAGAGCTACATGGAAATGAACAACTAAAGAAAATAGATACAAATTTCACTTATGCTGGAAAAAATGGTAAAGTATGTAAATTTGTAATTCATTGCATTAGCGGGGTAGTAGCTCTAAGCTGAACATTAATGGGTCCACTCAAAGGAGACTGCTTTTATAAGGGACTGGTCCAAAATAGGCAAAGATAAAGTGCTTTTAAAGATGGATTTTTTGTTATCCAACAGATTTTGACTTGCCTAAAATATGCCAGTTACAACTCTCGCATACTCAACACATTTAAGGGTGGTTACATTTGGACTAAGCAGCAACCTCCAGGCTGAAAAATTAAGCCAAGATTCACTTCAAATTTCATTGTCAAGGAAATCAAAATTAAGTTACCATTACCACTACTAGAACCATTAAACACAACAAACACATAACAAGATTATATTAATCTGTTAAAATAAGTCTGGATAAGAGGTTAAGGAGATGGGTGGAAGCAGATTGTTGTAGTTCAGTCCATAATTTGTTGTACAAAGACACAATTAAGTATCTTTCCGTCTGTATGCCACCAGACTGGATTGTAAATCAAACAATCGATGTGATTAAAGTGCAGACTCTCAGCAAACTTTTAATTTAAGTGGTTTAACAAAAAATCTTTTTTGAAATAGCCGTTTGGAATTACAGCAATTTTTGGACACAGACTCAAAAAACAGGGTGCAATTGACAAAACTTGTATCTTTGTCCAACAAATTTTGGATTTATGGTAAGTGTATGTGTCTCAGTGACTTATTAAATGTAATAAACAGCATAGCAAATATCAGAGGACACCGAAGTTGCCTAGTGTAACAGTGTAAAGTGTCCTGGATGGTACACACACACACACACACACACACACACACACACACACACACACACACAGCCTAAAACTGTACAAGATCAACATGACCCAAAGAATCAGGAACTCAATGAGGATGTGGTGAACAACACTAGAGACCAACTTTAAGCCAATCGCACAAGTCAACATCAAGTGTGGGATTTACCAAGGAGATGCTCTGTCCCCACTGCTGTTCTGCATAAGCCTGAACCCACTCATTGACTGATTACGGATACAGACTATGGAATGGAGCAATCGTCAGCCACCTCCTCTACCTGCATGACATCAAGCGGTCCTGATGTTGCTGCCATGCGGTATCGCTACGTCTGTCACTACGACCGTCTTCCTCTGCTTGTCCACCACTAGTATGTTGGTTAGCCATCACAGTTTTGTCTGTCTGTATCTGAAAGTCCCACAGGATCTTAGCTCGGTCATTCTCGGTCTAACCTTTCATATTTACATTAAACAACATAAAACATAACACTACAAACCTTAAAATAGCCCATTAGACTTAAACAATAATCAACTGAATAATGTATGACAGTAGGCTTTTTGAAATTTTTTTGGTAGTGTGCTATTTTGACTTAGAGCCGATCTTCTCCATTACCAGCTGTAACACACTGCTGCCTTGCAAATCTGTGAGCCAGTTTAAGAAGGCTGAACTGTGACCCACGATTCTGACAGAGTGATCACATCAAAACAAGAAGTGGGTTCTTGTATTTTTCAGTTGTTAATCAGCGATCAATGTAGAAATATCTGAAGCCTTTAATTCTGTTTAATTAGAATTACATAATTCCCATTATTTTTTTCTTTTTCACATTATCAAACCAATTTCAAGGCCTTGGTTATGGTTGTACAGAGAACAAAGAGAAGAGATTGTTTCTTTTTAATTCTAGTCTTTTTTTTTTCTATAGAAAGTTGGATTTAAAGACTTATTAAATAGTTTGGGTGGTTACAATAGATCAGACGAAAATTTCAGTTCTGCACTTGTAACATCCTGTGAAATGTCTGCAGGTAAAGATATTTTTAGCCTTTGAAAAGTCAGCTGCATTTCAGACTTTGATCAGATGATTCAGTTACATTTGCTGTACCATGTTAACCCTGAATATTACCCTACCATGCTTGAGGGATTTCTCTCTTTGTAGTCATTAAACTCTATTGACAGCATACTGAATGAACACTGATAAATATTTGAGCTAACTGGTTTTAGAAGCAGCTTTTGTGTGTCTTTTTTGGGGGGAGTTCACAGTCAGGACATCACAGCTCAAGATGCTCAAAATAAACAGAAAAAACCAATTTATTGAGTCGCTTCTTAGCTGCTACAATGCTTATTCATAAATTTCTAATTGCAGCAGGCAAAAGTTAATTAGACTAGAGGACTTAGACCTGTATGAAAATTAGTGCTGGTGTCATCACAAAGGGGTCTTATAGGTTTAGTCAGTAAATACTGTCTCGGGTCACACTGGTCTGTGAGTTTAGTCGATGTTCTTGACTTCTAAATAGATCAAGCAAATAAATGAAGACTAAAGAAGCAGGTTATATAAGATGCTTCACAACTGTTTACATTTTTCTTCATTTTGTGTCAGAAAAAGATTCATGCAGTTGGTACAGATGTTGTGTTCAAGGTGCAAATCTGTTTTTTTTTTCTTACACAAAAGTTTCATGTCTCAGAAATGAGGCCATTTAAGGAGCCCCTCATGTCATGTGCTGCTACAATGCTCAAATCTTCTTTTGATGCCATGTGCAATTCCATCAAAGGCCATCAGTGCAGTACAATATTGTCACCTGGATAAAGGACTATGTGAAGTTGAGGGGAGATGGCTGAAAGCAGATGGACAAATGGAGCAGTGGACACACATTCAGTCCAACTTACATCCCCTGACAAAAGCTTTCAAGGTCACTAAGATGAAAAAGCCAAACCAAAATCTTGAAGTCCCACTTTTGCCTTTCCCTCACAAACAGCACCTCCATTCATTTCTTTGTTTTTTTTTCTCCCCCTTTCTTTCTTTTTCTGTCTCTTTCGCTCTCCTCTCCCTGCATCGTCTCCCTGATCGGGCGGCAGACAGCGTGTAAGTGCTCTAACCCAGAGAAGTCTCCAGGAGCTCTTGTGATTGGCTGTGCTCTGCAGCACTGTTCACAATCGATTAAGGCACGGTGAGCTCCCGTTAACAGCTTTTCTCTGCTGCTCCTGTGGCTTTGATACCGTCACACAGACTCCAACTTCGCCCTTAACCCTTCAACCGCTGTCCTCTCTTTTTCTCTTTGTCTCTTTCACGTTTTCTCTTTAAACTTTTACCTTCATTTTCAAAGCCCCAGACTCCCCCCCCCCCCTCCCCTCCCCAAACTCTATTGGCCCTCAAAGACATTTCTTATAACTCTCACTCCAGGCTTGTGCCCCCCCCCCTTGAGTTCTTACTCTTAAGTCACTTAGAGCCTCTTCTACCCTCACTCACCTTGTGTTGTCATCTGAAATTTCACTCACAGTTCTGCGCTCAGGGGAAAAGCTCAAAAGATAGACAGAACTGGAGAGATGGAAGAAAGATGGAGCTCTTTAAATGTAATAATACAACTGCTGCCAGACCCTACAGATGGTCTTGTTCATAATATTGGCTAACTAAGGACATCATGATGGGTTTTTCCGAGCCAGAAGTTACCAAGTTTGGATGAGAGGTTGGAGAGCTAAGTCATCAGCTAACGCCAGCGAGCTTGGTTAGCAAACTGCATCTTTTTTTTCTGCCATGTTATTCTGTCTTTAAAACTTCTTATCACACAATAATCCCACAGCATATGAAAGTGTCAGGTCATGTGGAAACTCAAATGAAGAACACAAGAAGAGTAAATGTTCAAAATCTCTTTAATTTAGGCTGAAGTGATGCACAGCTCAGCAAATAAACCAGGAAAGGAGAAAGCCACAGGCAAAAAGTTTAAAGATGAGGAGAGAAACTAGAAATAGTGAAACTCTGAGGAATACAAAATTTGCTGGACTGGAGTGACTAATGAGTAACCCGACAGTTTGACAGGAAAAAAGGGTAGCAGGAGCAGTAGTGTGTCTAAAAGAAATGTGAATATTATGAAAATCCTGGTAGGTGGCCAAGCTGACTTTTGACTTGATGAAACACAATGCACAGACCACCACCAAAACCAGCAGGTGACACGAGCACCCAAAATCATCACAGCCGCAGAAACGTCAAACTGGACTTCAAACGCTTTGTATTCTGTGCCTCTTCTCTTTTCTCCGGATTTTAGGACTCTGGTTTCCAAATGAAATGCAAAATTTACTTTCATCTGAAAAGAGGACTTTGGACAATTGAGCAACAGCCCAGAGAAGATGCTTCTAATGTGGTCTCTGGTTCAGAAGTGGATTGATATTATGAATGCCGCAGCTGTAGCCCCTTTCCTGGAAACACCTGTGCGTGCGTAACAGCTCCTGATGCAAGCACGCTAACCTCAGTCTACTCCCTGGAACAGCCAGCCTATTCAGCAGCGTTCTGTGGTTTGTGGAGGGTGCTGATGATTGTCATCTGCACAACCATCAAGTTAGCAGACTTCCCCGTGATTGCAGTTGTGTTTACTGAACTAGGCGAGAGATATGTGGTATTTATACTGGTGATTTACTCTGACTGAAAACTACATATTTAAATAATTTGAGATACTGGTTTTCTGCTTTTCTGTATAAAAGCTTACCCTTTTTGAATTAAGTTGCAGAGAATTAATTTTCTTTTTTTCCTTGTGCATTAGTATGTACACACTAACAGGAATGACTGGATAATGCAACACAGGTGATACTAACTGTGGTGGGACAAACCATAGCAACAAAAGGTAGAAACAGAAACAAAGGCTAGAAGCAAAGCTAACAGCGATAAAACAGGGTGAGCAAAAACAAAACAGCAACTGACAGAAGTAGCTCATGAACCATGACAGCACCAGTAGTGCAGACAGTGACATTTCTGGAAAGAAAATTTCCTTTTAAAAACAAAACATTGGTCTGTTTCTAATGTCAAAAAATTTGTAGCTGTCTCAGTCCCAATCTCAAATGCATCCAACAACTTTGGGATCAGTCGAGGCAGATTGTGAGCCAGGATTTATTGGCAAGCATTTGTGGTTCTTGAGGGTAAAAGGGATAAAAAAAAAAACCCTGCTGCCAGTTTCTAAAACGATGTAGAAAATCCCCTTAAAGTGCAAAGTTTGAAGAAAAAAAATTGCGCAACAACAGTCTCTGGATGAGATGTTTAGAAATCAGATATGGATACAGTGCTTTCGTGTCCACAGGCTTCTGGCCAAAATAAAATTTCACATTATGTTTAAAATCATTTGTTTCGTACTTCTCAAAATATGGTTTTAACAGTTCTTTTTTGTGTTAAACACACAAAAGAAATCACCAGTGCCACTTCAGGTCAGTGGGTGAGCAGGGAACCACATGCTACACAGTATCACCAAAAGTGTTCACTTACCCATCCAAATCATTGAATTCACTCACTTCCACAGCCACAGGCAGAGATGGGCAGTAACGCATTACTTGTAACAGTACTTGACGTAACGTGTTACTTGTAACAGTAACGAGTTACTTGTAACGCGTTACTGTAATCCGATTACTTTTTTCAAGTAACGAGTAAAGTAAGGGATTACTATTGCAAAAACGGTAATTAGATTACCGTTACTTTCCCGTAGGAACGCTGCGTTACTGCGTTACTAAAACCGTGATTTTCTTGCGAGAATGTCTCATGACAGTGACGTAAGCGGGTGCGACGTGTGTGACAACAGCTGTGTGCAGATCAACAATGGATCATATATCGAGTGCGGGAGAGAGTATGAGCGTGCAGCGTTTAAAGCGTGGACGTACTGACCTTATTTTGAGTTTGATTCCGTAAAAAGTGACAAAAACATTAGTGTCCGTTGTGCGTGGGAAGAAAACTTCTTTTTACAGCGAAAAAAAACCCCTAAACTTCCAAGCAAGCACCGAGTGCGCTACGACGTAATGGGAAACTCACAGAGAAACTGCCGTATCCTTCCACTGACCGCTGCAGCACACCTGCACCAGGATAAACCTCCGCCTACCCTACTCCTGCTTTACAGGTGAAAATAGAGCAAAAGGACCGCTAGTCTTTGACTTTATTTATTTTCTGCTGTGTTTTACTTGCATCTGAAAGAGTGAGTGTAAACACAATATATATATATATATATATATTATGTGCTGGAATGTGCAGAAAATAGGTTTAAATGTTAAACTAATTTCTTCCAGTCAGAGAATGGTGCATATAATTAAAATTTTGCTTCATGCATAAAGTTAAAAGATTAAAACTAACAAAACAAGTTTTAAAAAGAGACTTTTCCATTTGATTACATTTTGTATGATGATTATGTAGAAAAAGTAGAATTGGGCTGAAAGATCTATCACTTTATCACCTATTCAGGTTGTAAATCATGTTTTTAAAAAGTAACTAAGTAATTAATTACTTTTGAAAATAAGTAATCAGTAAAGTAACGGGATTACTTTTTTGGGGAAGTAATCAGTAATTAATTACTGATTACTTTTTTCAAGTAACTTGACCAACACTGGCCACAGGTGTATAAAGTCAACCACCTACACATGCAAACTGCTTCTACAAACCTTTGTGAAATAATGGGACATTCATAGGAGCTCAGTGAATTCCTGCATGTTACTGTGATAGGATGTCACCTGTCCATTTGTGAAATTTCCTCGTTACTAAATATTTCACAGTCAACTGTTAATGTCATTATAACAAAGTGGAAACGACTGGAAATGACATCTACAGAGTGGGTCAGCTGAGGCGCAAAGTGTGCGGAGGCTGGCACACCTCTAAAGTGGCCTTCATGGAATGGGTTTCCATGGCCGAGAAGCTTCCAAGTCTTACATCACCAAGCGCCAAAGTGACAAGATTTGTGTGCTGTCCCATATCCAGTGGACTCTAAATCAGTGCAGAAGTGTTCTCTGGAGTGATGAATCACACTTCATTGTCTGGCAATCTGAAGGACGATTCTGGGTTTGGCAGTTGCCAGGAGAACGAAACTCGTCTGCCTGCATGCGAAGGAAACATAGTGTACATGGCACGGGCTCAACCGGTGGGCCTTTGCTGCGTATCTTCTCGCTTTCCTGTCCATATTCACTGCCCTACTATCCAATGCAGGAAAAAAATGCTAAAGAAATTATATTTAAAAAATCACCAAAATAACAAGTAGGTAAGCAAGAAATTACTTTTTATATAAATACTGATTCCCCTCTTCACTCATTT
The DNA here is from genome assembly GCF_056152115.1 of Neolamprologus brichardi. NCBI lineage: Eukaryota > Metazoa > Chordata > Actinopteri > Cichliformes > Cichlidae > Neolamprologus > Neolamprologus brichardi. The sequence goes on from NC_142108.1 coordinate 19,305,322, forward strand.
TTGCTTTTAAACACAAAAGCTGACTTTGTGACCTTCTCTGTGTTTCTTCAGTCTGAATTGAATGTTTTGGTCTAATTCGATTTAATAACATGATACATATCTAACCGCCTTTGCTTTCTGTATCCCTCTGCCTGCAATTAAGTCATTACTTTGTTGCAGCTTTTGTGCTGGAGCATGTTATCTCCGCCTACTTGAGACGAATGAGAAATTAGTATGTTTAAGTACAGGCAGGAATGCAGTTCATCCAAAACTGTGACCAAAATGCGAATTTCCAGCTTTTTGTGACTGTTCATCGAGCAATGGAGGACAGCATTGCCTGAAGAAAATTACGTTTTTATTGTAGAAAAGCAATGAACCATTCTCTATGAAACATAAAAGATGTGCAGCGAGAGAGGCCAGTGGCTCAATCTGCCCAGACAGGATGTTCTTTTCTTCTGCTGTTTTTTTTCCCCCATTTTTCTCTATTGTGGCTCACACAGAAAGCTTTAAGGAGCATTTAGCCCTTCTACTTGGTGCAAACATGGCCTACAGCTGCTAACGTCTGCTGTCTGGTATAGGGGAGCGTATAGTATGGTCTGCAATTATTATTATTGTGATGCACATCTGTTCAGTCGTACATATCATTGACACATTTTTTTAGCTCAAGCTTAATTGTTTTAAAGAATAAAAATATCCCATGCTTCCCAAACAAATAAACTAAAGATGATGATTAAAAAGGTGGCACCTTCACAGCACCACAAAGTTGCTGGAAAAAAACTAGAACCACTGAACGCCAATATATCCACCAGAGAATAGCAAATGGTTTATTTCTTTTTGACTGAAAACACTGCAACTTCTGCTAGTAGCATTATTGGGGATGTAATAGTACACACAGATCATGATTTGCTATGTATTTTGGTTTTGAGTTGCTTTTTTGTAACTCACTGTAGCCCTTGATGTCCACCAATCACAGAAGAAGCCTTGGATTGAGAATTCAAGCCTGTACTTGTTTATAAAAGGTTGGCATGATCTGCTAACTAAAATGTACACAAGAAGGAACTTTGCGCCGTTACTTTCAGCATGTGTTTTAAGTCTTTACCCCTCAAAAGCTTATCAGGAGTAACCCTTGAAAGTTTCTGTTTTCTATTTCAGACCTGAGTGTCTTTATGATTGTCTGGTTCTAGATAACTAAGGCTACGTCCACATGTACACGGGTATTTCTGAAAACAGAGATTTTCCTTTTTCGTTTTTAAAAAAATCCCATCCAAACCTGCAGTTTTTAAAAAAATATCTACGTCCACATGTAAATGCTAAAAAAGAAATGTTGGCCAATCAGAAGTCTAGAAGCCTGGGAGGGAAAGAGTAAATAGGGTTTTGTGCCCTCACTAAACCTTAAGTACTTCTGAAAAGTTCTGGTTTTGTTTGAAAGGCAGCTAATTTTGTGTTACTTTTCAAGTGCCTTCATCATCTTAAATGTTAATAACTAAAGACAGCATTTTGGTTGGTGTGGACTCGCAACTTAGGAATGAACAAAATGCATACAGCATACATAAATTTAATTTTTTTTTAAAAAAAAGTCAATTTACTCAAAACCAACATGAGTTGTGAGAGCATCTGTGTTGAATGTAGAAGCCATGTCCAAAGTTCACTCTGACGCCTCTGTCTTTCTAAATGGAGGGACAGTAACTATATATGTATGTAAGTGTGGAAAAACTGCAGATGTACATGTGGATGTAGCCTAAGTGTGGCTGCATTTCTGCTGCTGTAAAAGCTAGCAAAGTTAGCAGTCCCTTTTAGCAAGGGACTGCTAACTTTGCTATTGCTACATGTTTTTTTTGCCCATACCAGTTCTGTTTACATTCATGTAGTGCTGTTTCAAATTAATAATCAAATTGAACAGAGTCAGCTCCATACCCATTTGCAGTTGAAAAATGTCAGCATATAGCTTTTGTCCGATCCACCTACCTTTGTCCATTGTCTGAGGAAACTGTAATATTCTTGCACAAGAATATTACAAGACTTTAATGATGGTGTAGAGACTTAACTACATACATGCGTCAAACCAAAAGAATTATAGCAAAAAGCTATGGGACTCTTACACCTCTCAGACATGTTGAAATGCTTGGTTCTCAAAAGGTAAGAAAGGCATTAATGACCCAATGATCCAACATTTAAGCCTGGCACACGAGGAGGTGAGAAGAGCTCGGTATTGTACTCACCTTGGTACTCAACTATAAGTGAGACTTTTCATATAAATATACCCATATCACAGGATCCCTGGAGAGACTGTCAGGAAATGTATGCACAGTCCTCAGTTTAACATTAATATTTCTCATCTTCTTCTCATGTCCATATTTTCTCTTTAGCTTGTATTGCGTCAATTTGGATGTCAAGTTGGAACACATCTGATTTTTCTAACTCTTATAGTTAGACATCATGTCTTATTGACTCTTTTAAGTACTCCTAAATTAGACAACAGAATATTATCACTGTTTAATTTAGCTGTGAATAATGGCTGGCTTACTTTAGGCCTTTAAAGCACTTGAGGATTACCAATATTTTTTGGTCTTTATTGAAAAGAATATTATTTGATCCCCAGCCCATACAGCATTTTACTTTTTCTTTTCTTTGCCACGGAGAGAAGAAACTAAGTCTACTGAACTATGGAAGTTGTTGCCACAAGAATATTATTACAGTGTGTTGCTTTTTTGGGGGTTTTGCTAAAATTCATGGATTGCTGAGGACAGTTTGCTTTAGGTAGGAAGACAGAAAGGAAGCATTTGAAGGGGATGGATGGCCCTGTCAGCCCGTCCTTATTCCCAAGACATCAAATACTGCCCTTTTGTCAAAGCCGATGGCACCTCACAGATACGCACAAGGTGTCCTTTTGGTGTCTGTGCTATGAAGCACATGACATCTTTCCGTGAAGTTTATGGGAACAGGGAAGTAAGTTTGTCTCACCTAACATGTCAAATATGGACACTTCTACAGAAACCTTTGGTTCATAGTTAAACTTCACTGTTTTGAAAACACAAAATGCTGCTTAAATTACTGCGTTTTCCTAAAACTAACCAAGTATATTTGACAACAACAAGGTGCAGCATATTTTACTCATAAATATGCACAGATTGGTTTGTAATTATGTCTTCCAAGAAATTCACGAGTTCTCATAAATTCATAATTAATCCATTAAAAATAGATTGGTGTTTTGGTTGGTAACCAGGGTTTGCAGTTTGTGGAAGCCACCATGTTCCTCAACAGCTAACAGAGGCTAATGGCAGCACAAGCAGCAGATTTACTGACACAAAAGTTTAGCAAATCCCGAACAACTCACGGTACCACTGTCTGGAAGTGAGCTTTTCTGGTTCATTGACCTGTTTTAGACTCTTTTCACAAGATTTTACAGTTAGAGTAAATAAACGTGGATGCAGACAGCACTGACGGCTGAGGTAAACAGTGGAATGACAGCCTACCACAGGCAGGGGGCAGTTCTGGGGCAAATCCAGATGCGGTCTAAACCAGCGGTCCCCAACCTTTTTTTCCGCAACGGACCGGTTTATGTCGGACAATATTTTGACGCCTTTAAGGTGTCGCAGATAAATCCAACAAAATCAAACCAGTACCAAAAAACCAAGATTTATTCCAGCCCGTTCTCACTCCCGAGGCGTAACATCCTGACGATTTGTCACGTCCCGCGGCGTTCCCGAGGAAAGCGAAAGGTGACCTTCTGCGTTATGCGTGAAATACAGTAGAATGTCCCGCGGTAATACACGTTCCAGCCCTGACCCCAACCCTATCTCGAACTCTAACCGTAACTTTATCCCTAACCTTAACCAGCACTTTAATGACCTTAAATAGTGTTTTCTAAAGGGATGTAAGTAAAATGATCGAACATGTGTAGATTGATTCCAAACGGTTCTCATGTTTCCTCATTTTTTCCGATCTCGTCATTTAGGGATGTGTTGGGTGCCCGCCCGGAAGTGTAATATGTTGACGATTTGCAACCTAGCGTAAAATATTACGCACGGGAAAAGACCCAGGAAAACCGAGTTAACGATAAAAACCCTGAAAACCATACATTTCACACCTGAGCCTCAACTCTCGCGGCCCGGTACCAAACAACTCAAGGACCGGCACACGTCTGTGGCCTGGGGGTTGGGGACCGCTGGTCTAAACAGCAGTAGAAACCATCCAGCCAGCCTTTACTGTTATGGGAACCAGTCTAAATGAGATCTTTTTTTTATGTCGCACCAAAAGTGTCATGCACTTGGATTAGGAGGGATAAGAAAACAGTATTTAGTTGACTACATTCTGCAATCCTCTGACATTTAGTGTTAAAAATTGTACACACTGTAACTTTAAAGGAAGTAAAATAGTGAAAACAAAAGAAATAAAATGGTGAAGAAACAAAATTAGAAAGAAGCAAGTGAGCAAATGAAAAACAGCTGATAAAAAAATCTAAATCAGGGCCTGTACAGCTATCTGCTGGGTAAAAAAAAAGCTTGTGATTCACTCCTTCACCAGCCCGCTAGCTGTCAAATACAGACTTTGTAGATCTTTAAAAGCTGTCTTTTGATGTTCATGCCCAGCTCATCTAGGCACCGCTGCAAAAGGCCACCTTACACAATATTCGATTCCCTGCGATGAGAATATATGGGCCATGTAAACAGAGTGGCACAAATTTTAGTTAACAAGCTTTAGGTATACCTTAACTGCTCATTTTTTAACACAGATGATTAAATATTCCCAAAGCACAAGTTTGTTTTTATGCTTGTTTGCTGGTTTTCTGCCCTTTTTCTAACTCACGGTACTTCCAGTGATACTCTTTTGATGACTTGACCCCTTTCTATCCCAGCAGAAACTGTGAAACTGAATTTCTGTACTGAGGTTGCATATCGACTCCTGGGCAAGTTTCTTTCACTGAAAAAAACTTGTGCAATCCCCTCAAAAGCTCAAGAAATAAAGCATCTAAAAGAAGCTTTTATTTTAACACAGTATTTCATGCCATCTATTATTGTATATGCTGTAATTTGGAAACAGCAACTAGCAACCTCACCACAGAATTTTAAAAAAAGAAGCGCTGATTGAAATGAGCTTGTTTCCTCTGCTGAAGTATGATTGAGAGCTCATTAAATATTACATGACCCTTTAAAGTGAGTCTGTTTCTTAAGTCTTGAAAGTAAAATTTTTGTCTCAATCTTTGAGCCAACATGCATAATAAATCCTTAAAATGCTCAGGAAAAGAACATTTAAGCTTCTTCATTTTACAGGAAACTGCAAACTTCACATGATGAAAAGTTTTAGATAAATTGACCTTGTTTAAGATTTTCTTTATTTACTGCCAACTATATTATTATACTGCAGAAATGTTGATAATAGCTAAGTGTTTCACTTTATTGACTTTTAAAATGTGTTTTTCTTTTACCACTCTTTATGTTGTCTGCTGTGTCATTATGTGCTTTATACCTTGAATGCATCTTAGAGAGATGCTGACACATTCAATGCCACAATTTGTGCCACGCTTTCTCTTTCTATTATCATCTCATCATCGCAGAGATGAGAAAAGTTTCTTCGCTCCCCCGCTGCTGCTCTATGACTCGTATTCATCTGTCACATGCCTTTCACAATGGATACAAACTTGTGCAGGATTATAGCAAAGCAGCGCGTGTAGCGTGTGACAGGTGATGAAGATCTCCAGCAGAGAATAATACTGGACAGTCAACCTGTCGGCATATGATATGTGCCCAGAGCCCTCTGGGTGTTGTAGTTTGTACTCGTCTCTCTGTTGGTATCACTGCTCACTGCGTTTGATGGCAGGTGCCACATGTAATGGAGAGATGAGGATGTGGCGTCTTCAAAGCAGACATGACCTCCAGGGGCCGTGGTTCAATGTGTTTGTTTGGAGATGGATCTTGATGGGACTTTGCCGGTGTATGGTCCCCCCCCCCAGAAGTCCTGTCTCCTCAGAGCTGTAATCACAGCAGACTGCATGTCACAGCACCCTGCTCTAATTGGCCTGTCACTCTCAGTGCGCTGGGGGGGAGGGGCTGGCCTTTGTAGGGCTGCCATGGCGACTGGGCCATTTAATGAGAACGAGCACGCTGTGACTAATGACATCCCTGAGCCCATCGGATATACTGCAAATGGACAATTTGCTGCATCACTCACACACTCGCACAACAATACACAAAAATAAAGGCACAGAGCTTGGCGTGGTCAGACCTCATTGAATAGAGGACAGTTTCCCCTTCTGCCTTTTTTCACCATGAATCAATATGTGACAAGTGGACTTCAGTAGTAACGCTAGCTTTTAGCGATTGTTTTATCTAATAAGGCCACTGCTAATATCATGCAGTGATATTAACTACAGCTTAAACACATAAGCTATTGGGTGCGTTATTGCTCAGCAGACCTTAATAGGAGATATGAGGCATATCATGAATAATAGGACTATGGATCTGATGCGAGGTAGGATAAGTGGAGAGAAACACATTAGCTCAACCATCTTCTCTTCCTATCATACTGTTTATTGGTCCATTAGTGACCAAGTGACAGCTTGAAATTTGTGGACATCTATCAAATATATCACTTCCTGAGCTGGATGGGATGGTGACCCAACATGTTTTGGGTTTTTTTGTCTGAAAGTATTAATGTGCTTAAAACAACAACCATTCACAGGGGTTAAGGTCACGGTTCACACAAGTTTATAAGGTTGAAACAATGCGTCTGTCAGTGGGTTCGATCTGGTCCACCGGTTGGCTTTAGAAAAGTGAAAAATGGAAAAGATGTCCTTCAATTTAGAGCTTTTTGTATATTTTGGTCAGTTTTACAGCCTTCTTACTGACAAAGACATCACCCACACCCTAGCATACTAACCAAAGTGAGCAAGGAAGGAAGTACAACAAGCCTACCTAACCCCATCTCTTTCAACAGTGGGAGGAAGGTGGAGAACCCACGCAGGCGCAGGGAGAACCTGCAAACTCCACACAGAAAGACCAGATGATGGATTCAAACCCAGGACCATCTTACTGTGAGAACACAGTGTTAACCACCAGGCCAACTTACTGCCCCGCTTTTGAAATGCTAGATTAAAAAACTGGGACCAGATCTATGACCACATGCAGTCATTTGCCTTCTTCAAAGCAACTTTCTATTAAAAAATAAAGTCTGGCTTATGAACTGCCATTGGTTTTTGTGTAATTTTATGCAATTATTTCTTAGATGTAAATCCAGAGAACTATGCAGCAACACTAGGCCTGGTAATCATAGACTGTATATAAAAGATGTGGCCACCACAATGTTAGTGATTGCTTTGTGAAAACATTGTTAATCTGATTTTCTTTACACATTTGACTTATTTTTTCAACCCAAGGAGTTGTCCCCTATTTGCCATTAGAAAGAATACAGACTCAAAGCCCTTTCACATTACAATTACTTTTCAAACCCAGAAACTACATGTATTTTCGGTCTAATATGGCAACCTGTACTAGTCATATGACCATTTCCATGCAAATTGTAAGACTGCAGAGAATCTCCTAGCTCCCTCTTTTGAATGCCAAGAGCATTGCCAGGAGTGAATATCACCTGAAAAACTACTGTAGCATGTCATGTCTGATCAGGCTGTCCTCACTCTCATTGCCTGCCTCCTCGCTCTCATTTTCAATAGTTTCTGGTTCCTCTTGACAAGCTTTTTATCGTGCAACTTTGCATACTAAAGCAAACTAAATAGCAATTTACTTAAGTAAATACATTTTGCACAATGTAAGTAGCATGCACTCCCTTAGGATTGCCAATATTGAACTGGAGAGTGTGATAAACAGACACCAAATAAAGGATATCAGCTCAAATATCTGCAGAGCTACATCCCCATTTACCATCACCTTAACGCTGCCTATCTCCAGTGACACGGTGTGACAGAGCACACTGGTTTGGTCAGGCACTGGGGAATATGAAGAAAGGGACACTGCTTTTTATGTCAGTGCAATTAGACTGATTACCATTAATGCCTTGGTGATTCAGCATACCCAGAGTTCAACATGTTTGAAAAATCAAAACATGAATCAAAATGCCAGAGAAAATCTGGCCCTCGCTGCAATCCCCAGTTAATCAGCACAAATAACGTTTTGCTAAACTATAATCTTGTCTGTGAATAATAATAAGGGCTCTAAGGGACCTCAGTTGAGTGATGAGGGAGTGCTCGTGGCTCCCATCTGAAAAGTGGGCAAACCATGGAGACAGACGGTTACACCACTCAGCTATCAGTTGGGCGTCTTTGTTTTCCTCAGTGACCCTTAAGTGTGAAAGCAATATGTGGCTATGTTTCAGTAACAGCAGACAGCTCTGTCAACAAACTGCCATTTTGCATGCAACATGGACACCCAAGAACACACACACCAACACACACACACACACACACACACAGGAATGAACAGAACATGAGATTAGACAGAAGCTTTTTCTTTTTGCACATTTGAGTGTTGGCTAAGAGTGATATCTCTGAAGGTCATCAGGAGCGTTTACAGCCCATGTAGCCTTTGGAGAATCGATAACAACACGAGGACTGTGGACAGGTTAATGGTGTGTGAAGGGACTGTTACATGTAAAATCCAGATTGTTACTTGTAGAAATGGTGCACACATCACCATCAGAGTATTGAAGTCTGACTGTTGTGCCTGATCTAAGCCCGGACTGTGACCCACGAGATGCACATCAAATAAGAAGAATCAATCATGGAGACGGCGTCCAGCCATTACAGACCGAATGTGATCACCAATGCGGTCAGCCGTGTTGGGTTTGCCTTGATTTAACAACGCATTATAAACACACTGGTGACAGTGGCGGATGAGAGGAGGCTGTTCTGGGTTAAGTAATCGTAACACTAAGCCATAATGGAAACAGAGTGAAAAGCACCCTGAGATCAGAACCGAGGGGCAACTGCAGCGCGCTTCTTGTGGCTAACCATCTATGGTTTGGTTTCTGGCAGGGGCATCCCCAGCTGGTGGGACATGCAACCCCTTGGAGGTGAAATTTATTGGTATGGATTTTGTGCTGCTACTGGTGCATTGAATCAGTGTGACCAAGCAGGCAGGCAGAGGGAAATGGGGCTGTTCTGAGAGTGAATTATAAGCAGTCACACACTCAATTTACCCCTGAAAACCTAGTTATGGAGGGAACAGACATGGAGGCATACGCATGCTGTGGGGTAGCAAGCATGCACGCTGGTGCGCATGCATCCGTTAAAGCATGCACTCGTCATTAGTTAACAGGATTAAGGACATTAAGTCAAGACAGAAATGAAATCCAATTTTTAATTTGTGCAGCAAATTGGAACGATACATTATTTTAGGCAATGACATGAAATGTTTCACAACACTGACATAAAAATGTGCTTAAAACAAAAACATATGAAAGATTGAATGCAGCCAGCACTGATTAAAATATAGGTTAATATTAGTTCGTTTGCGTCATTAATTTCCAGTTTGAACAAATACTCTTCATGGATATTGAACCCCAACTCCACACCAGCCCACCATGTAATTGATCACGTTACTGCCAGCAGCCGTACAGACAGTCAGTGGAGAATCGCGCTGCCAGGCTGTTCTGTTTGATCTGGATGACTGTGTTGAAACCTCTTAATGCCAGTTCATATAAAATATTCATCTTCATTTCGCAAGCCATGAATCATCAAGGTGTTTCTGGCCCTCCGCCCTCACTCCTGTCCTGTGGCAGAGCAGACAGCTGTTTGAAATTAGACACCAGATTGTGTTACTTAAACCCGCTAGCAGGAGTAATGCTGATCGCTCCCTAACCCAGCGAGCAATCTGTTACCGTGCTGAATCATGTGAATGTGATCATGGGGGTGCTCTTGTAGTAGTTAAAGCCTGGCCTCCCTCCCAAACAAAGAGTCGCTTCTAAACATGAACACAGTGATCCTGTTATGTATTATTCTAAAAAGAAAATACTCACAGTATATTATATTTGCAGCACGTAGAGGCTTGTTTCTAGCAGTGGAATTTTTTTCTTCCTTTTTTCTATCTATAAGTCAAAATTGTTTGACTTAATAATTCAAAATGTAAAGTTTTCATTTATCTATTTGGTCATTTTGAGTAGTTTCTTCACCATTTTAAGTTAGTAAAACCCAGACAAACCCAACCTCTAACCCTCAACCTAATTTTGTAGAACATCAAAAATATTAGATAACATTTTGTGTTTTGAGTGTTTGAGGATCACAACAAGGAGCACAGGGTTATGACACAACCTGTAATTTCTCAGATGCCAATCTTATTTATCAGCTCAGTGATGTGCAGGACCAACCTGATCCATGCATCTCCACCCTGATGGCACAAGACCTAAAGTATCCAGTGCCAAGATTCAAAATGGTGCAAAGAGGAATAAAAAAGAAATAAAATATAAAGTCATCCCAAAAAGGTTTGTAGACAAATGAATCAACTATAAGAGAGAAATTATATAAACTACATCACTCTCACCCGATCAGAATCAGTCTTGCTACGTGATGGCATTTGTGTCTATTAGTTAATAACAGTGGTATAAAGCAAATGTGTTGGTCTGTGACAATGACTTTAGAAAACAGACTGTTTTCTAAAGTCATTGGTCTGTGAGGTTGCACCCGGGCACTGCTAACACCAGCAGGTTAAAAAGCTCACAATTTAATCTGTTAGCAGGATAATGTTTGCTAAGTAGTACTAAGCAAAAAGCTTATGAATGAGAAAAAAAATACTACTTTGACCTGATGATAGGACAAAATTGCTTTTTGTTGATGCAGAATTGATCTTGAGGGCAAAATGACCAAGCATCTGATGATCCAGCAGTTGTTGCATTAATTAATTAGTGCCCTTGTTAACATGTTAACAGATTTCTGAAACACGGTTTTTTGCGACATACAAAATGTTGCCCAATTTGTTTTAACTTCTCATTGATAATAAATGGTTTCTCCAATTCCCATTAAATCTTCTGTGTGCAATCTTCGCTCTACTTTTAATATTAGGTGTAAAACTTTCCTCTTCATAAACCATATCGTTAGGGCTGGATCAGGTGACCCTGAACCCTCCCTTAGTTACTGTGTAATAGGCCTAGGCTGCTTCTCACAATTCACTCACCTATTTTAATTTTATATCTACAGCACTCTGAATGTAATCATTAGTTATTATTAACAAACTTCCACCATGTGTCTTTTATTCTGTCTTCCTCCCCTCACCCCACACCAGTCCCATCAGACGACTGCCCCTCAAGGAGCCTGGTTCTCCTGGAGGTTTCTTCCTGTGAAAAGTTAGTTTTTTCTTTCCACTGTCACCAAGCGCTAACATAGGGTGTTGTTTCATTGTTGAGGTTTTCTCTCTCTACATATATATATATTGTAGGGTCTTTACCTTACAATATAAAGCACCTTGAGGTGACTGTTTGGTGATATACAAATCAAATTGAATAGAACTGTATACATTCCTTAGTGCTTAATTTGTATTGACACAGACTGACACAGATTTTGATTAAGAAAAAAACCCCTATACTAATACAAAGCACATTTTATACTAAGTAATTCGGTAGGAATAACGACAATTACACAGCTCCTTTCTCTGCTCTCAAGTTCTGGCTCGCTGAATGTCCATCTATGGTTCATTCACTATTTTTTTTTTTTTTTTTGGGGGGGGGGGGGGGGGGGGGGGGTTCACACTCCATCTTGGACAAGAGGAGACTTGTTTGTCTCTTTCTACAACGGGACTCTTTCTTTTTCTGGTGAAATGTCCACAGCTATCCCAGTTGTTCCACAGTTTCAGATATCCGTAGCTGTAATTCATTAACCTGGGAGCAAAGGTCGTGTCATTTTCTTGTTCTGACATCACAATCAAGCTAGCAGACAGAATATTATATCGTCAGTGTGGCTCATAGACTACCAATTGAGATAACAAAGGTGCCATTACTCTTTAGCTAATACCTAGTGCAATCAACATTTATTTGGTAAGTTAAAGCAAAAAGTTACCTTTTGCAAGTTTCATTTTGAGTTTTTATCAGTGATTGATGAGGTAATTACCTCAGATATTCGAGATTTGGCTTCTTAAGTGACTGATTATTGCAGCCTGTGGCTCGGTTATATAGAAGGTATCATATATATATATCTATCTATATATCTATATATATCTATATATATATATCTATATATATCTATATATATATATATATATATATATATATATATATATATGATACCAATATGGGCCCATAGTGGAAACACTGTATCCCAAATAAATTCACTGTTGACAGTAATGACTCAGATAACACCTAAAGGCAACATGTTATTCGTTTAACTGTTAAGCATCAGTCAACGGTTTATAAATAATGCCATTAGGCTTTTCATATTATATAGGGTACCCATGCTTTCACTGCTTTAACCATTTTAGCTGTTGGCATGTTTCAGTTTGTACCTGTGGTGAGGCTCTTTGATCTTCTGCTTTTGAATTTTAACAGATTATGACCGAAAATGAGGAATTATTACTCACTTCTTCAATACTTGCTTTGCCCATGGGTTAGCACAAGTCAATACTGTGCAATTACACGTGGAATATGATACCGAAATGATAATCCCCAGTAGCTGTCTTGTAAAATCAATCAGGCCATTGAAGCCCAGGGACAATGGTGGTGAGATGACTAGTGAATCCTGTGGTCTGGTGAGAACAAGCGAAGGCTTTGATAGATGGCTGTATTCTCTGAAGCAGGCAGGGAACAGACTGTGATTAATTCTCTGAGAATGATTTGCCGGAAGTAGCAAAGAAATCGTTGCGGTTATTTCCCCTTTTCTATCTGTTAATAATGTGTGTACGAGAATATTCCACCGAATGCATCTTTTTCTTGCTCTACACGCGAAGCTTAGTGTTTGTAATGCAAATCACAAAGCCACTCACTCTTATCATTTTTAGTGATCCTCTCATAATGACGTTTAGGAAGAAAACGAATAATTGTCTTACACTGACAGCCGGTTTGGCGAGCATTTACTACCAGCAGATGAAAAGGGGCTGAAATGACACACGAGCTAATCAAAACTGGATATTAAGTATTGAATTGAAGCAGGCCCTTCTCGACAGTCAATTTTTTATAAAGCTCTTTAATGTTCTGTTATATGAATCAAGCTCATATTAACCTTCAGCTCTGTTCCCCCATTTTTCCCAGCGTTCACCGCTCACTCAGATTGTCAGAGAACCTGCAAGCTGTGTTTTACATCTAAATGTGTGTGCAAAACAGACAGCATTTTAGTATTGGTAAATGTGGCTTGTTTATCCTTCAAAAGAAACCATTAGTCAAACAAACAAAGAGCGGTATGTGAGCAGACGTTACTGGCAGAAGCATTAAAATCCACTGCAACTCTCTGCCAGGTTAGTAATTGCTCTTTTTATGGTGGTAATTATTTCCTCTAAGGTGCGCACTGTTGCACACTGCAATTATACATGTGCTGCTATCTCTGTGTGGAAGAGAATGTGGGAGGAGAGATGTGGAAAGTATTCTGAAAAATTGTGCATTTTGCGTGTGTGGATGTGAGCATGTGTGTGTGTGTGTGTGTAGGTGTATGTGTGTGGGATGTGCAGTGAGAGAGAAAAGAAAAATTGACGCTGCTGCGATCTGAATTGATGCACAGTTTCTAACAAGACAACAAAACAACAAAAATCAAACAACGGTGTGACACAGCACCGTGTTTCCAGTATATTTTTCTGTTTTTCTGCCTTCAGTTAAGTCCTCGCTTCAATAACACAACCCTGCTGAAAGGCATTGTACAGAAAAGCCAGCATGTAAGGCATGATAAGGCCAATACCCTACTATTCATAATTCTGTTTCCTTTGTCCCCCCTGTCCTCTCTCTCCATCTCGTTCTCAGTTGTTGTTCGGTTTGTTTTTTTCCTCCCTCCACTTGCTCCAAACATTGTGACCTGCAGGACCAGCCTGGAAAAACGGCATTACACAAACACCTCTCACTGATAAGGTCTCCGCTGGGAAACGGAGCAGACAGTGTTTCCTGATGTTTCTCAGATGCTGCGAGGACACGGGTGCTGCTGAGCCGGAGAACAGAAAGCAGAAATTCATATGGATGATTCTGTGAAAATGCAGCAACAGCAGCTTTCAGCGGTTTCAGCTGATCTAAGGAGAAGAAGTCCGATTTGCATATTATTCAGTGAAATCGCTCTCTGCACCTTTGTCCCAGTCAGTGTATGTATGTATGAGTGAATAGATGTTTTTTTTTTCTTTGTGAAAACACTGTTGTATAAATATATGAGAATCCTTAGGTGTCCTACTGAAGAAGAAATTCTATTGTACTAAAGGGATGGTATAAAATAGATGTAAATGTACCAGTTACTTTTCTCTGTGTAAAAGGAAATCATTCGTGGAGGTGATTATCAGAACTTCTAACAACTAAGATGATGGGAAACAAAACGGCCATAAAAACAGCCAAATTCTTCTGTTTGCTGAGTGATCATTAACCACCACCAATAGATTCAAAGTTATGCATTTCCAGTGTCTTTATTTTTGCCTTTATTGGACATAAATTCAGCTAAAACCTCAGTTAAAATATTGCATGTGACTAAGAAAAAGAAATGCCATTGGCGAGGGACCCAAATCTGTAAAGCTGGAACACTGAACGTTTTTTATGAACAACAGCCGAGCGTAGTGTGAAATTGCTTGCTCATTATAACGAACTCACAGAGGAATTATCACCTGACTTGGCTGGTATTCTCAGCTCTACAGCTGCATTTGAGCATTTTTAGCACATTGTTTTGGTTTTTATGGCCTTCACACAGAAGCAGAAACACCACAGCTTTTACCTAAATTGAAAAATCCATATATGAGAATGAAAGAACTAAAAAGTGCTAACAGCAGTTTTTACAGCTATGAATGTTGGTAGAATTGCTGGTAAATGGTCTGCATGTGGGATTCTTTCATTAGACTCTGGGAAAGTTTAACAAATGTTTCCTGTTACTTTTTCTACTTCATATTATCTTCCTTCCAGATCTTTAAGACTGACAGCAACGAAACAGCACAAGGAATAAGCAATCAATTATTATTAGCACTATTATTTGCAGCAGATTTGCCGTTACATACATTTGTCTTCCTCTCCTCACCCCCCACCTAACTGCTGCTCCTCCTTGATCCTGCTTCTGCTGGAAGTTCCTTCCTGTTAAAAGGGAGTTTTTCCTTCCCCCTTTTTCTGGATAATTGTAGGTTGTTTACTTTGCAACAGCTCCTTGAAGCAACTGTTGTTGTGATTTGGCACTATATAAATAATATTGAATTGAACTAAATAGATTGGCAACCAAAATACACAAGCAAGTTTGTATCTTAGCTGTAAGGTGTTGACTTTGAAGATGTATTTTTTTTATATCTCTTTTTAATATCTAACATTTAAATCTCTATCCCAGCCTCTAAAACTTCTTAGATACACCAAGGTCAAATGTGTAGCATAATCAAGCAGACAGAAGTGTAAGTTTTCAGTTCAATTCAATTCAGTTTTATTTATACAGCACCAAATCACAACAAAAGTCACCTCAAGATGCTTTATATTGCAACGTAGACCCTACAATAATACATACAGAGAAAAATCCAACAATCATATGACCCCCTATGAGCAAGCACTTTGGCAACAGTGGGAAGGAAAAACTCCTTTCTAACAGGAAGAAACCTCCAGCAGAACCAGGCTCATGGAGGGGCGGGGCCATCTGCTGCGACCGGTTGGGGTGAGAGAAGGAAGACAGGATAAAGACATGCTGTGGAAGAGAGAGACAGAGATTAATAAGAAATATGATTCAGTGCAGAGAGGTCTATTAACACATAGTGAGGGAGAAAGGTGACTGAAGAAGAAGAAATACTCAGTGCATCATGGGAATCCCCCAGCAGCCTACGCCTACTGCAGCATAACTAAGGGAGGATTCAGGGTCACCCGATCCAGCTCTAACTATATGCTTTAGCAAAAAGGAAAGTTTAAGCCTAATCTTAAACGTAGAGATAGTGTCTGTCTCCCGAATCCAAAATGGAAGCTAAGCTGGAAGTTAAAATGTGTAAAATGTTTAATAAACAACAATACTTGTTTTTTAAAAGTATTTTAACATGCACATTAATTAAAGAACGTGCGCACTGGATCGTAAAAATGTGTCAGTAACAAGTACAATATGTAACACTTCTTCTTGTCTTTAAGAATGAACACTACATCCACTCCTCACTTTGTCTGATTCTAGTAACAACAGTCTGAGTCCTTAGGGCATCTTATCAATCACCGAGTGCGGTTGGATGGGAGGAGATGTGATAATTGTCCCTTCCTCTATCTAGTACGGTATCATGCCCTAATTCTGAGAGATAACATCTCCTGGGAGAATTCCTTCTGCCATCACACTGTTCCACATTCCCATTCAGCTGAACTGGAAACTATATTTATCCTATTTTTCCCCAGTTAACATTTGGAGGATTTGTAATCATCATTCAACCTGAGATTTCCTGAGCAGCTCCCAATTAACCTGACTCTCCTCTCTTTTTGACCTCATCAGTGCTCCATTAAGCTCACACTGTCACTAGGGTCCTGTTCTGCATCGTAAAACTGTACAGATGGAGAGGGGCGGTGTCTTTGGAAGTAAATTTGTGCCACAACACGTTATTGTATCCCTCATAAGAAAGAACGTGCTGTCTGTTTGTAGTCTTTACTGCAGATTTATACAGTATATCTACTAGTATTTAAATATGCATGGGTGTAGTTGTATTCCTTATATTGTGAGGTCCTATGTTTACACAGTCATACTGTAGGGACGTGCCTCTCTTTTGGGGACAAAGACTTAATTTGACTTTTGCATAAGGGAGGAATTAGTTGTAATAAGAGCATAACATTACTTTAGTGAAGGTCTGTGTATTCCTGGCAGCCTCTTTGCAACCCACCAACACTAGCTCCTCCTGTCATGCTATAATAATACCTGCTGCCACTGAATCTGTGCTGGGATCTTGCTGCTGCTCACAGCATCATGATGCAAAATATAAATTATTGCAGTTGGAAATAACAGTTTTCTTTTGACTGAGTCTTCAGAAAATGACTGTAAGCCCTCTGAAGTGATGTGTCTGTGTGCATGGCAGTACGCGGTAGTGCTTTCGCTTGACTTTTGTTTACATTGTATCTAAATTCTGTGGAACCTCTGTCCACCTCTCTATTGACCTTTGTCTTGTTTTGAATCTCATTACTGTGTGGCTGTGTATATGTGTAGAGTGTGTGTGTATGTGCGCAGCATGTGTGTCTGTGGATTGAAATGCATTAGCTCAATCCTCCCAGTGGAATGCCAGTCTAAACTAAGCAGCATGATGATGATGCTCTCTGTGAGCTGACACAACCCATTTGGCAATTTGGAGCTGATCTACACCAGCGCTGCTCATTTACAGTATGGGAGGGGTAGGGAGGATGGCGTCTGTCTGCGTCCACTCAACCCTCGTGTCCTTGTCTGGGCGTGAACAGGACTAGCAGCAGAGAGAATGAGGCAGCTTCATCTGTTGAACATTAGGCATCCCTTAAGTGTGTAAGAGCTAAAAGAATATTTGTATGTTAAAATAAACCTTTTAAATGTTATGAATGGGATCCATAAATGTTAGTTTTACCTGCGTCCACTTTCCAGGACTTTTTCACTACACTGTTTCGGTTTCTCCAGTCTGTTTACTCTCAGACTGTATAGGCCTTTTATACACAGGTCTCTTTTGAAAAAGTATCAAGTGGCAAGCTTATTATTATTATTAGCAGTAGTACACTAGTTTAATCTATGTCTTGTTCCCCACCTGTGACTAATCACCAGTCATTAGAAGACTGAGTAACCTTATCATGTCATAAGTGTCTTATGACATGATAATGCTCACTCCAACTTCGTCTTCTTATCCCCACATCGCAGAGGTCTGCTCTGCTACACTATTTTCTTGACAGCTAGTGTTTTTATAACTTGATCGATGATCAGTGGCGCGACGATCGTAGAAAATGCACAAAGCAAAGGGATGTATCGTGTGCACACTAAACATCAACAAATGTGAACACACGTTGTAAGGTCACGATTCAGTGCTCAATTGAACTGACAAATGTACAGCACTGTTTATGCAAAGTTTCATCATTAATGGTCCACACGTGTCCCAGGAGCAGATAAGGAACATACGGCATGAATATGTTAGTATGATGCTACGACAGGCAGCTGATAGACTACATATGTATCTTTATATTTGTTGACCTGTGGACATTAGAGCTGATTTTGACACATTACAGCAACTTTGTATAAAATACATTCAGTTGAATAGTTTTAATTGTTTTTATAAGCTTACATTTTCTTGAAAACAAAAGAATAGATAGATAATTATTATTATAAATAAGGATAAGTTAAAAAATGACATCTTTCATATCCATACAAGTAGAGCAGCTGATTAAATACAGAATGCAATACTCAGTACTGCAGTACTCAGATTCTTACCCCTGTATGTTAATGTATGCACAGCATATACCCGTTTAGCATTTTGGGCTGACACATGCAGTCTGTATTATCTGTCATGCTATTTTAATCTAGATTTAGAAACCTAACCAGGGAGAGGGCTGTAAATTAGCTTCACAGATAGATGTCCTACATACAATAAATCTGCTGCATTGCTTATCCGTATACAACAATCTTTGATCTGTATGTTTGATGTTTTGTTTTTTTTAAAGAAAATACATTTAGTCTTTCAATAATCAGAATGCGTATGTTTTTTTAAGATCCCCAAAACAATGCTTAATAAAAATAAATAAATTAACATCTTTGAAGACATAGCTGCAGTGACGAGGGAAAAATGTAACGTGTGGGTTAAATAATAAAATGATGCGGAACCATTATGGTGACAAATTACATGTGATATTTATAAATTTATTAGAAGACCTTATATTCGTGTTACAGGTGTGGAGATCTGATGCTAGTATGTTACAAAGAGAATGTGCTGTACTACTCCTATGTATCACCAAAGCTGCTGTTCAGCTGATAAGTGGCAATGATTGCTATCGCTGGCACTATAAACCGACTGCGTTTATTTGTGTAATGACTCATATTAAACATCCGACTGAGCAAGCTACAATCTTAAAGAGGCAATATCACCGAGGAGCCGCAAGATCAGTGCTCAAAGCTACACCATCATCTCTGTTTCCACACTCTTCTCTCTGTTAAACAAACGAGATAAAGAAGAAGATGCGCGAAAACAAAGAATGTTTGTCTGGCCACAGCTCAAATAGGAAGGAAGTTTCCTATTAGCACTGGTGAGATAAGGTCCAGGTGGCTAAATTGCATCCGCAAATGTGTTTCATCTGCACAGACATGTAGCTAGGCAACAAAGTGCAGGACTGTAGCATATTTGATTGATCTTGTCTCTAATTTTCACACTTTCAGTCAGTCAGTTAGTGATTTAAGAATGTTCGGGAACTAGAATCGAAGCATATTAGTAATACTTCATGTTAAAAGTCAGAAACTAACTTGAAATTTTATTTGTTTGATTTTGATCGTTTGCAATAATTACAGCTTAAATGTAGTGAGTTCACAGGTCAGCTGAAAGGACAAATACGTACACTTCGATTTCAGGTATATGCTTATAATAGTGTGTTCATTAATAACTGAATAATGACATTTACTGAGTCATTCAATCAAAGAGAATTGGTTCAGTTCAGTAAACCTAACAGTCCTCTTTGACTGCTCAATTAGAACAAAATGACAGACAGCAATTCTCAAGAATTAATTGAGAAACAATGGCTCTGCCTTCTCATCACTATTAAAGAATCCCTGGTGCTTTCTTGTAAACATAATATGTGTTTACAGTGAGCGTTAATCACCAAAACACATTTTCTATCCTAACTGTTTCCTTGCCAGCAGCCTCGCTCTCTGCCTTTCTGGGTGCGTTGCTGCATTTTCATCTGCCATGTTTCCTTTAACTATTAGACTACTGTGAAATCAGCATCAGGATGTTTATCGTGTCACCTGCTTACAAGCATTAATAGACACATAGACAAAATCAAGAAGTGGTCGAAGAAACAAAGAAAAAGACCTCATTAAGTGGTCATTTTTATTTTGTCCACAGCTACTTGCTAAGTAGGTCAGACAGATGAACACGGTAACAAAATGCATGATGATTACACGTATGCTTTGCAAAACGTTGACATTTAAAGTGCCCAGCTCAACATGTATGAGAGAGAAAAAGAGCAGATATGGATGTTAATGATTGAAGCTCTGTGTCCACAGGGAGGGAAGCTCAGTGTTGACAGTATTCAGAGTCTTTAGAGCCAAAATCCCCTGAGCACAAAGTGTTTTAATCTCACTACACTCACGATGCACTCCTAGTTGGTATTGGCTGTTATGCTGGTATTGGTATTGGATCGATATTAGCGTGATATGATCAAAACTTTGTTTCTGTTCTCAAAGTTCAGCATGTAGCCCGCTAAATTGTATTAAATGAATTTTGTTTTTAAATTAAAACCCATATTTCAACCATGCAATATGAAAAATGTTTGAACCATTTTGTGTTAAGTGTCACGTCTATTTTATTTATAGCCCAAAGCACATTTAAATAGCAGAGGCTGACTCAGTTCTTCAGAGACAGGCATATTTACAGGTCTCTCAAAATACATGAAAAGCTAAAAGGTGTGTCTCCGTGTGTTAATTAACTATCGCGGAAAGTAAAAGTCACAGTGATTTAGTGGTCATTAAAATGTGTCAAGAATTTAAATTCGTGATGATTCATCTCATAAATCATGACACACTGCTCTCCATGACATAAGCTGCCTTTATAAGTTAAAAGTATTGGTATGGGCAATGCTGGCCCTGTATTTAATTGGCATCAGATCATCAGTATCAAGAGGATGAGGTTTTTCAATGCTGTAAATATTGAGGAGATATAAATAGTGATGGTGCCGTCTGTGGAAACAAACCCTAAATAATGAGCGGTATCAGTTTTATTGAGAACAAAGGAGATAACCAGAGAAAAAAAACTTAATTTCTGATTGTTTCACAGCAGTTATTTTTAAAGCGCTGGCCTAAACAACATTATATTCTGCCTGCTGTGGCTGCCAGTGTTGTGCCACATTACATCTTCTACCATCTATAGTGTATGTGGTACTACCAAATATGAACACTCCTCTTTAGTTTAGTTGATTTTATTGTCAAGGGAGTGTTTCGCCTGCTACCCACCTTTAAATATTACATAATGAATTTACCCTCAGAGAGAGAGACCACTCTGATCAATCCAAAAACTAGCCGTTGCTGTTTCAGAGCCCAATACTTTAGCCTCCTCTTCAGTGGGACCTGCCACTTGCACTGTATAGCTGTGCTTAGCTTGCAGGCACTCCTCCAATTCTGAAGTAGAGCTCTTTGCAGCTGACAGACTCGTCACCGTGGTGCATTTTGCATTTCACCGTGATGTTGTTCTTTTCCTTTTTAACAACAAGTTCAAAACACTTTCATAACATGAATGCTGGCCTTTTCTGCCATCTCACTCTTTGACCTATGAATGTGCACAATAGTAGGCTTGGATAACAAAAGGAACGGAGAAATGCAGTACAGTTTTATCTGTGACACATTGCTTTTGTGAAAAAGTAAATAGCTGCTTACTCGAATTGCAGACTAACATTTGTGAAAAGTTAGTCTCCAGTCATGTGAAAAAGAAAGTGGACTCTCTTTTGATTTCAATTTTCTACAGATCAGAACATAATAATACAATTTGTCTTAAAGTGAGGTAAATACATCCTCAAACAAACAACAACTCATATCGTACACCACATCAATAATCTTGCAAAAACGAGCCAAAATACAGAAGCAGTGTGTGAAAAAAATAAAATCTTTATTGCTCCTAAAGTAATCAAGAGTGTAAGTAGCAGCCACATGCTGCTTATCAGATGTATTTAACTGATCATCAACAAGTGTGACTATCTCTATAAACGCCAGATTTTTATCAGCTGGCTCGTCTGGAGTGGTGTGTCTTAACACAATGCCAAGGAGGTCATCAGTAATGATCTCACTTGATGCTGGCCGTCAGTCTGTGGAAAGTTATGAGCCATTTCCAAATTAAGCTTTAGCTTGTTTACTGTTAAAGTTCATAATTGTAAAATTAGAAGAAGGCTAAACAAGTAGGACATGTTTGGAAGGATTGCCAGGAGGAAGCTTCTTCTCTCTAAAAAGAACACGATGGCATGGCCCACGTTTGCAAAGATGCATCTGACCAGACCACAAAACTTCTGGAGCAATGTCCTTTGGATAGGTGAGACCAAAGTGGAGATGTCAGGGCAGACGTGCCATAATGCACAGCACCATGTTTGATGAAAAACACAACATATCGGCACAAACACCTCATACCAGTGGTCAGCACAGTGGTCGAGGGGTGTCTGTAGAGCAGGTCACCTAATAATCAGAAGGTTGGTGGTTTGAGCCCCCTCTCCTCCAGTCTGCATGCCAAATATTTTGGTAAGACATTAACCCCAAGTTGCTCTCTGATGCATCCATCAGAGTATGAATGCATTTCACTGTGATATTGTTCTTTTTCTTTTTAACAACAAGTTCAAAACACTTTCATAACATGAATGTTCAAGGTTACGTGATAGTATGTAGATAGAAAGAGCACAGAAAGAAAAAAGCACTTGTGTGAATGGGTGAATGAGACAAGTTGTGTAAAGCGTTTTGAGTAGAAAAGTGCTATAAAAGAACCATTTACCATGATTTGGGCTTTTTCAGCAGCCACAAGACCTACACACCTGAGCTGTAACACCTACTACAGCCAAAAGTAACATGTCACATAGAACACTTGTTTTGGT
This sequence comes from Neolamprologus brichardi, assembly GCF_056152115.1. Taxonomy (NCBI): domain Eukaryota; kingdom Metazoa; phylum Chordata; class Actinopteri; order Cichliformes; family Cichlidae; genus Neolamprologus; species Neolamprologus brichardi. The sequence goes on from NC_142108.1 coordinate 19,328,113, forward strand.
CCAGTCAAAGATCAGACTTGCCTGAAATGCTGTGATGTGACCTCAAGAGAGCTGTGCATAAACAGATGCCTTCAAACCTCAGGAACTAAAGCAACATGTAAAGAAAAATGAGCCAAATCTACCTCACAGTAATGTAAGAGACTGATTACATCATACAGCACATGATAATTCAAGTTAATGCTATTGAATCATAGAGTGTACTTACTTTTTCATTCCCAGCATTCTGGCTTAGTTTTTGTTAAATAGAAAATGACCAGAGGTTAGAGATACTTCATTACTAGACTTAAGCAGAATTGTTTTGAGTATTTCTTTTACTTTTTACTTTTACACCCTAAAGTTTAACACTTTCATCTCAAAACCGGCTTGTTACGTTTGTTTTAAGACATCTGAGGAGTTATTTCACGTCACCGTGCACCTTTAAACATCGAACCGATTTGAGCTTAAACAGTGAAATGCAATCCTATTGGTGTGTCAGTCATCAGGGGCTATCCTATACAAAGTGATGAAAGAGGCGAAACCATGCAATTGAGGCATTATTTATATCATCGTATTAGGAGTTAAAGTGGGCCGTTTTTTGCTTGTTCGTTTGTTTTTTGGCACAACACCGAACTCGAAACAGCAGAAACAGTCATGTAACCTTAAACTACACACACACTGCTCAGAGTTTGCAGCCCACAAACATCCCAAACACAGCAAAAAAAAAAAGAAGAAAACTATAGCCAGAGGGAAGGGTCTCTTCAGATAAATACTCTGCCACACACCGGTGGTTCATAAGTGAGGGCTAAAAAGAGAGATTACTTTTGTCTATATACTTCATGCACTTTCAGGGGCACCGAACTTAAAATGAATTAAACTGAAAGAAAACACATTTTGTGATAAACAGACATTTACAGCAACGTTATTACAAAAAGTAAACAATTTAAAAATGATTTTCTGTGTACATATTGAACCCGTGTTGAAGTCCTCTTAGCATGGATTAAAAAATAGCCCCAAATTCCCACCACAGCCACCTTTACAGTGACTGTGAATGGCTCTTTAAAGGCGCAGCTGAACAGCCCTCACTCGAGCACAAATGACCAAATCACCAGACGGCTGCTGCCTCATTCTGTTCATAATTGTAATCCCTTGGACCGATGAAAGGGGCGAACTATGCCGGTTAATTAAAACTGCAATCAAATTCACCCCTTAAACTGGCTGCAGAAAGGGACCTCATTCAATTAAATCATGCATCACTTTCTTTTCAATAACACACAAACAAACAAGTGAGCGGGAAAGAGTCATGTAAATCCACGTTCGTGTTGATTGCCTTCTGCAGCTGAGATTTTTTTTTTTTAATTTGGTAAACAGCGGCTGAGGTGGCGCTTGAGGTGGTGTGGAGGAGAGTCCGGGGAGCAAAGGGGATTAAAGACCATTCCACTGGCCTTCTATTGGCACTTGTCATGCACTTCATTTGATGCCGTAATTAACTTTGGAAATCTCAAGGCATTTTCAGCATGTATACATGGGATTCTTTGCAGATAACTGCCAGGCTGAGGCTGATAGGATAAAGTAGCTGACTCACTGCTGCAGAAAGCACTTACTGTTTATCTCTTCCCACTACAAGAAAGTGCATGATCCCAAAGCCCTCTGAAGGCCTTTTGTTATACATCCGCATTATGTGTGTTCATGTGTATTTGTGTGAAAGCAATTACGCTGACGGAAAAACTTTGTGCTTTGTCAAATTTTGCCCACCTGCTACATGTCGTCCGCCTGCTTGACAGAAGAAAGACTCGCGTGCTGTGAAGGGTATGAGATTTTTCTTTTGTACTTATACACAAGCACACAGAGACACAGTACACACCAAGATTCACACTCACGCAGGTAAATCAATTCATGCAGAAATCCACAAGGGTTTAGCTGAATGGAGAGTGGGCGACTTTTTCATCTGGGCCAGCCAATCACGCGATAATTGCTTTGAAATTAAGTACCTTTTGTATTTGAATGCTAATTAACTGATGAAAGAAAAATGCTCAATAAGTCATTAACAGAAACCTAAACGAACGTGTTGATCAAGTTCTTTTTAATTTTTAAGCACCGACCGCAGACAGATTGAGTGTTTAAATGAGAGTTTGACTGCCATTGACCTCGATACGCGGTCATTACAGTCCAAGCAATCAGACGCAGTCCTGTTGATTATTTACTGTAGACTGTTGATGAAGTTTATCCTAGTTTAGAGTTGAGAATTTGGTCCTCAAACTACAGAATTAATGTATATTAAATACTTCTGGTTTGTGAGTGATACATATTGAATAGTTTTGACCTTTTAAGGCTTCTTTTAATATATGAAAAACGCAGCATTCAGATGGTCAATTTCACATTTCGACTCCATTGCCCTCTACTCCTCAGCCGTTTGCAGTTTTTGCTAAGCTCTCTGGGTCACTGAAAAACTTCCAATGTCAGGCTTTCCTCTTTTTGCACTTCTGAGATAAAATTCTGCGTGCACATCCAGCCTCTCCCATAAGTAATGTGCATTACTTAAAAAAAACACTGAAAATCATTTGAATATCTTCTTGGGAAAATGGTTCTGTAAGTGGGACGAGACCCTGTTGAACCGTCGAGATGTGAGCAAGGGCACAGCAAAGGGACAACAGCAAGATAAAGTGTCTCTGTTTGCTTTGTGCATGTCAATGTGTGTAATGGAAAGAAAGAGGGAAAATCATTTGCACGCGCCTGGATAGGAGGAGAAGAGAAAACCTCGAGTAGAAGTCTTTATATTTTACCAAAGTTAAAGTAAAATGACTGTATTCATGTGAAAAAATGCACTCGTTAAACTAGTAGTTTCTGTAAATCAGGAGTGGCCAATTAATTTTCCCAAAGTGCTACATGAAAAACTAGGACTGTTTTCAAGCTTATAAACAAATACAATAAGTACCGGGCAGAACTGAGTTCAGCGAATTGAAGAGTCCCAGTTTCTCATTTGGCCCCTTGTGAAAATTATTGGTTACTCCTTGTGTATAATATGGAAGCGATGACTTGTAGAGTGTGTACCCTGCCTATCACCTAATGGCAGGTGGGATAGGCTCCATGGGCAGAGGGATGGATATGGTATGGTGCTAAATAATATAACTATTAAATGAAATAACACCTTAACACAGGTCACCAAATTCAGTGTGTGTGTGTGTGTGTGTGTGTGTGTGTGTGTGTGAGACTGACTACGTTGTATGGACTACACAGTGTACTTCACTGACACGTACACAGAAAAGGTTTCTCTCCAAATTGAGTTACAACAATCTTTGAGTCAATTATTGTACTTGTCTGAACGATCGGTCTACAACAGTTTGATTCGATCAAGTCCCCAGCAATCTGCTCGAGCTTCAACTTCACAACCGAGTAACACTCAGTCGCACAGACAGCACAAATGTGATCCACATGTCAGCAGAGATGCACCAATTGTAATTTGTCAAAGTGTGTCAATACAGATTTTTACAGATTAGGAACTTTAACTTCCAGCATATACCAAAAACAAGCTTTTCTCACAGTAAACTATATAAGATACACGTTATAGGATTGTCACAAATTGAAAAATAAAGTGCTCTGCTACTACAAAGAGGCTCAAATAATTTCTACACCCAGCTTTACCTGACATAGTTTATCTTGGCAAACAAGAGCAGGTGCGACAGATTAATATAACAAAACAAATGTCAGGTATTTAGTTTATTTTCCCATATGTTTTTAAATTGTCCAGACAAGAGGAACTTGAACCTTTTTTCTTTTTTTACTCATCTGCATAATTTTCACTAATTTGATCCTTTGCTCATACCGAGGCTGTTGGCACTAAGCTCTGGATACACTGTAAAAAAAAAAGAAAAATTGTAATATAAAAGTATTTTACTGTGTATTTTACAGTTTTGTACTGTTCTTCTAGAATATCATTAAATTTACATAAATAGACTGTGATTTTACATTTCAAATGTAAATTAACGTAAAATCACTGTAAATGTAATAAAACATAATTTTCGTGTTTTTTAAATGTATTTGTCTGTACATATACATATTTAGATTGTTAAAATACATTCACAAATGCATCATAATTTCACAAATATTTGTCCGTTATTTGAAAGATTGAACTGTTACATTCAAATGTAATGCTATGGAAAAATATATAAAACGATTCTTATAAACTTTTTTTTACATCAATTATTGTTGTTTAGGCCGGTCGTGGCTGAAGAGTTGGGAGTTCGCCTTGTAATCAGAAGGTTGCCGGTTCGAGCCCCGGCTCGGACACTCTCGGTCGTTGTGTCCTTGGGCAAGACACTCCACCTACTGGTGATGGCCAGAGGGGAATTATAAAGTATGAAGTAATGTAAAGCGCTTTGAGGGTCTCAAAAAGCGCTATATGAATGCAATCCGTTATTATTTAAACCAACTGTTAACTGTATATTTCTGTACATTTAAGTATTATTATTCATATTGCTGCATTAATTGACCTTGTTTATAGGTAATTTCATTGTTGAATCACATTAAAATGTTACTAATTTAATGTTTAAAAGCACTTGAAAAAGGCAAAATCCCATGTAAAATTAGGTCAACAAACTGTATTGTCATTGCTGAAAATAACCGTATTTTTATGAGTAAGTTATTTTCTGTTATTTTGTGGTATTATTTCAGCGCCCCAGCAGCCGGAATATTACTGTTTTTTTAGGATTTTTTTTTTACAGTGTAGCTTTAGCTGTGTTGCCTTTGTTAGTTTCTTTAAAGTTTCAGCGTTCAGCTGGATGACGGTGATTTCAGCATCTGATTAGGTTTGTTGTTACAAAGTTTTTTTGTTGGTTTAATTTAGTGAATGCCATTCATAATGAAGCGCTGTAACTGTGTGGCTGTTAGTGTGAATGACTATTTGCCTGCAGCCTTTCATGTGTATTAGGCATGCTTGAAACACAGCAGCTCTTAATCAGACTATGGTAGGTTGACCGGCTGAGCACGCTGAAAATTGGCCAATTCTGGTCCCTAACATTTGGATTGCTGCATCTTTCAGTAACTTTGAAGTTACTCCCGAAGAGTCAACTGTTAGCGTCTTGGCGTTAAGAATCAGCTAGACTCACAATTTGAACTTGTTTGGCCCACTTAGTATGTTTGAATAGGTGGCGTATCTGTACTGAGTAACAAAGTTGACACCAGTTATTTTCATAAAGGCATCCTGTGCTTTTCTGTAAGATCCTTTTCAGAAACTGCTAACCCCAGGCCAAGTGTGACCATACTCCTGTGACACTTAATGAACAATATTAATTGTCATGTACAGATGTCAGTATAAGGAGCCTTGAAAGAAACTTGGACTTGGATGTTTAACTGTTCATCCAAAATGGCTTCTTCAGTTCCAAAACCAAATGTAAATGTGCAAGATAAACAACACTATAAATATATGTATGAGGAATTGTATGCCTGACAGGTGTGTTCACCTGTCACTAAAAAAATAATTTTTGTACAGTTTTATGAAGAATGGAAGGAATGACTTCCTGAAGTGTTCTTTATGGCACAGGTTTGAATAAGAGCCCTGGTGCCGCAGTAGAATCGTGGAATATCCAGGAGGGAATTTCAAACCGACTGCATCCTGTTACAGTAACACACTCGAATTGCTCTTTCGAATGACAGCCATTCTTTCACAAATGGCTGCAGAACACACGGCTAGGTGTTTGATTATTTTATACATCCGAGGCACTGAACACAACTGAACACAAAGATTAAGAAGTGTGGCCCAGTACTTCCCTTCATATAGTGTATGCTCTCACAAACAATAAAAAACATTAAAGTAAAGAAAAATTTAAAAATGAAAGAAAATGAAATCTGTGTTGCAGAAGAGTTTGTTTTCTTTTAACCATCTTGAGGTTTATCTTGTAACCCTTTGAGTTTGGGAACAACTTTATAGTAGGAGACTAAATGCACATTAAACATGTATTAACTTTTTATAACAATGCAGTTACATAATATACCAGCCACAGAGAGCTAATGTGATACGGGGTAATGTTTTTAATAGACAGTATTGCATGTAAGTAAAATGACTTTGCTCCTTCAATTTATGCGTAGTTATACAAGTGGCTTCGTGCTTAAGATGGTTGTTATGTCACCTCCTGACGTTTGTCCCCATCATTAACCTGGGATTAGCGTGGCAGAAATGGAAGTGAAGGGTCAGAGAGTAAGTGAGTCACCCCGCTGCACAGTCTGTTTTCCAAGCCCTGAATTAGCAGTTAATGCTTCCCTCTTATAAGTAAAAAAAATAAAAACATTTTTCCTCACCTCAAGGGAATTTGTGCAAGTGTGCATTTTCTGTGGATAGTTGCACAAGTGGCCAGGAGATATTACATGAAGCTGCTACTTTTTAATCTTTTTTCTGTATGATTCTCATCAGAAACGTGCTGCCGATTTGCACATTGAGCTCAAAGTTTAAGGCGGTTGTGGCTATTTGGCTGCCAAGGAGGTATGAATGGGGAACGCGTTTGGCTGATGCTTCTGAAGGGGGCAGAATTTGTTTTATGAGGGTAATTGATGCTTTGCTGTAGGAGAAGAGGGCAAAGCAGGCATGAAATTGTGCAGGGGATCAGATCCGTATCGGAGCATACGGGAGAGCTGAGGGAGAACAACGGAGCCTAGCAGCCCGGGGGCGGCTGGATTAGGGTGCTGCTCAGCACTGAGGTACAGTTAAGAGCCAATTTTATTCTCTAGCAACCCAATCAGTGGAAAAGCCCTGTATCCTATTAGAGTCAAGTTTAGGGAGGAGAAGCAGAGCTGCTGCAGAACGGCCATTAAGACATTCGTATATATAGCCATCCGAACAGAAAAAAAAAAATAAGAAGAAAACCCCCAAAATGTTCACCCAAGAAACTTTTCTATAAGTAAACTGACAACTTGATATCTTGAAACTAAAACCGATAGAAAAACTGATGACTTTGTGCCTTTTCAGGGGTCATCCAGCACTAAAGGCTAAGAAAATGAACAACTGAGCAGGTGGTTGCCTGGTCATTTTACACCTGATTAAACTGCTGATCTCTCATTGTACCCAGGTTTACACCGCGTGAGCAGCGAGCAGGGTCATCGGTTCAATTCCCCCTGCGCATTCTTGTGTCATTGTGTTTGGAGGCGGCGTGGAGCTCGCTGCTGACAAATGCATAGAGGGCACAGCTCATCAGGATTCCAGAGCTGTCTATCTGTGAATAAGGAGACCGAATTGGCTGTCAATCCCTAATTAATAAACTCTGCTTCTCTCCCCCTCAACTCTGCACGGGGTTGTCTGATCAATAACCATTGTGCACTGCCTCAGATGGAAGCCATTCAGATTTATCTGCTAATATCCTGGGTGATACCCGGAGCTAGACTGGAGATGACAGTAGGCTCAAAGCCCATTACCTCCCTATTTACTGTTTTAAATTCTGCTATAGTCACAGCCAGTTGGTGTCTCTAGAGTAACAAATAGGGGAAAATCTCCTCCCGCTTCCTGGGACAAGTCAAGGACAAAGCCGATCGAAAACATATGACTGTCTCTTCGTTTTAGCTTGATTTCTGGGCAAGCACGTGCAAACACGTGCACGTGTGTGTATGCAGATGTAGACATCTCTGTTTCAATATACTCAACGTGAAATATGCAAGTTTAAACTGGTGACCTGCTTTTCCTGTCTGGCAAAGATTTTTTATAATAATCAATTCACTTGCCATCGCCTCCTTTCCAATCAATGCTCCATCTCCTCTAAAAATGACACCCCATTTCAAAACAAGCTGGTTAATTTCTAAATCCTCATCCTGTTATATATAAATCCTGCTGCTTTATCTTCAGCCCAGTCAGCTGCAGTCAGTCTGCACATCCTGTTCATCTATCAGCAAAGTCTGACAGTAGTACAAATATTCCTGTTATTCACAGTGATCTACAGCCGATGAATAAAATCAGACACATAAGCAGAAGCTTGGAAACAGAGACGAAGAGCTTCACAATTAAGAGTGGCACTGGATCGACTCCAGTATCTACTCTGGTGCCACATAAAAAGCTTAAGAGTGAATTCATGAGTCCCAACCTTCACTCACAGGGACAGCTTTTATAGAATTTACAAGAAGATTTATTTTACGGTTGTACCCATAGACTATATAAAAGATGGAGGTAGCCACTGTGACGACACAGAATGGTTTGTAGACGGCCATTTTTAAGCTGTGGCTTTAGCGAAACATAGCAGTTGGCAGGCAAAAATGGCATTATTTGGATGAGAGGGTGAAATCCAAAAGTTATCAGTTAATGTTCGCAGGCTTAATTAGTTATTTTGTTGTATCCTATTGATTATGTGGAACTGGTCACCTAATTCTATTATTTGTTGGATTACAGCATTATAAATGCCAAAAAACGACTGCACAACCTGATGATTAGGTTCAGAGTCCAGTTTTTCAACACACCCCACAGGGGCTCTGTTGGATTGAGATCTGATGACTGAGGAGGCCAGTGAACGTCAGGTGCAAGAAACAAGTCAGAGATAATTTGACCTTTGTGACATGGTGCATTAACTTGTGGGGAAAAGTGACGAGAAGGTTGGTAGAATGAGTTCCTAAAGGGATGGACATGTTAAGGAACAATACTCAGGTAGACTGTGGTGTTAACCTCCTAAGACTCGAACTCTTCCACGGCATACATTTTTTTATTTCTCTTTGATATTTGGGCTGATTGGGACCTAATGAATGTAAAAACAAAGAATTACCAGATTTTTTTTAACCTAATTTTGTTTCTAAGAAAAATGAGAGCCACATATGAGGATATTCGTTTAAAATTTCAATAGAACAGTGGCAGTATAATGTCCTCGTCAGTGGATATCAGGCCCTTGTAGAACAAAATTGAGTATTTTGGTCTAAATAACCCAAAATGTGATGTCCACATATGTGGACGCCAGGTCCTAGGAGGTTAAATGATGATCAGCTCGTACTAAGGGGAACACCATTACACCACCAAAACCTTGCTTTTCACGCTCAACCTGAACTTCAACAGGTTGTCTTGAACATGTCTACGGGCCTAAATGAGTTGCTACCATGTGATTAGCTGAGTAGATGTATTAACAAGCATTTGACAAGCGTAGCTAATAACACAACTCACCGTTACTTCTCATCACCTCCACTCTTCACTTTCCACTCCAACAACAACAACTTATACTCTCGGATTTAAAAGGGTGGCAACTCATTTCAGACTTTGGAGTTTGGAGGATGTAGTTTGTGGTAGACAACTGCAGTACACAGACAGGGCTCTTTCCCACCCTTATTCACACTATGTTGACAGCTTACTAGGAACACCTTATTAGGTTGGTCTAATAACAGTTACAACAATGTTATAATGCTCAGGTTTGTTTAGATCAGTCAAATGCAATGCTGATTCATCTTTATGGTTTCAGTAGTTTCCAGTGCCATTAAATTATTGCATGCTTGCTTCAACCCAGGTAGACACGCTATATAAGACAGGCTTTAAATAAACCCTAAGGTAAGCTAACCTTCATTTGGGAGAGAAAACAAGTAAACATAAGTAAGTAAACATAATAAGTAAGTAAGTATAAGTAAACATAAGGATTTCCTGGTTCAACTTCACACTTCTGTCTTTGTCCTGGCAGCTGCTGACACATTTCCCTTTCTAATAAGGGTGTATTTTGCTGGGTGTGTTCACTTCTGCAGCTGAAATGCAGCCATGTTATGACATTTGAGCAATTACTATATTTTGGCCAGTAAATTATAATTAATGAAGTTTAAAAATTAGATCATAGCTGCAACAAACCACACATTTCACTGTGAGGTCAAACTGTGCCTTATTACACAATCATCATAATTATGTGCACAATCAGCTTTGAGGGCAGATTTTAGGATACAGATTTTAGTCTTTAGGTTCATTGCGGCTCCAGACAGGCTTCAGGTGGCCCACACACGGGAGGTCTTGATAAGCACTTTGCCACAATCATTATTCTTGTTCAATGGAGTTGAACTGAATTATCAGAACAACCAAGAAGGGATTTGAATTCAAGGTGCGAAACTGGGTGATGTTTATGCTCCATCACCCAATTTCAGTGGCAAACTTGTTGTTAGTGCTGTCCTGCGGAGTGAGCTTTCCTCGATGTTATCTCTGTTGATCACTTGGGGGCTGATTACAGAGGCTGGCCTGAGATACGATGGTGTCGGCACACAAATTCAGAGTGCGGAGGGAGGATTGAAGCACACAGGAGACCCATGTTTGGGAATGAGATGTTAGCACCCTCAACAAGCTTTCACATCATTTTTTTTGCAATGATTGAAACTATCTACTGGATCACAACCTGTCGCAAACTGGGGATTATTCTGCATATGCTTACAAAGCTTTAAAGTGACATTTTGGAAGTGTGTTTGACTTGCAAAGTGGTCGCTTGTGTGTGGTATTTAACGGTGATAAAGACTGCAACAGGCCAAAGTCCATATACTATTTAAATATACATATTTGCCCAATTAGATGATCCGTAGGGGGTTAAAAGCACACACATACACAAATCCCCCCGCCTCAAAATAACCACTAACCCAGCCGCCCACACAGGCATGCACACACATACACAAATACAATCCATTAATCTGCTTTTTGATTCAGGTCTTAATCTCCTGTCTGCTACTCCACTGGCAGGTCCCGCCTTCCAGCTTAGTAGTAACAAAGAGGCTGGAGATTCGTGAAGAGGCTCAAACAGGCAGCATGCATCATAAAACCTGTTTATCTCTGCTGTAACCTTGTTGCCCATGCACATGTGTGTGTTTGCAGGGACCCGTGTTAAAAACACGTTTAGCTGCAGGTTTGGGGGGTTGATTACATGTATTTACTAATGAGACTTTTCTCAGTCTCACAGTTTCTTTCTGTTCGTCTACAGCTGTGTTGTACAAAAACATGCGATCAGAGTTGGTTTATTAAATTGTTGGTCCTTGCAGCGGTGCTGGAGCAAACTGGAATTTGATGTCGATCCAAAACGTAAAAGCCTGATGATTTACTGCTAATAACCATGCAGGGATTGCGAGGCCTGTTTACTCATGTGCAGATGTCTTGATTACCGAGCCATTAGATGAATTGAGATAAGCTTTACCATGCTGCTCATAGATCCTGAATATCCCCCCGCGCAAATAATCAGCGCTTGTCAGTGCAAGGTTAATACAATATTCTATAGAGGGCCTCGAAAGACAACAACACGGCAGTGCAGAAAAAAACTCCAAGAATGAAATGAAACACCCGCCTTAAAAACTGTGCTGAATCATGTCTGCAGCCTTGTGGGACCAATGGACTATGTCTCAGCACTGATAGCTTGACAGATGATACATTACCATCAGCTGCAGACTCTATTGTTATGACAGCAGGAAAGATGCTATCATTGGAGCAATATCCACAATCTGATAAACACACACAGCATACTGTAACACAGAGTAAACACTAATTATAGTGACTTTTTCCTGCCATAAAATCACACACAAATGCAGTTTTTGCTTCTCTTTTTGTGAAAAATACAAGTCACACTGGAATATTGGTGAAGTACTGTGCAGCTGCCACTAGATGTCTCACTCCATGCTTGTTTTTAGGCCACACACATTTCTACACACACACATGCACACGCACGGTCACATGCAGGGTGCACATGGTGTGTTTAATATGACCAGCCTAGCCACTCTCCACATGTGTCGCAGTCTCCTCTGGGAGGACAGGAATGCATCTGCCTCCCTCTGTCTGTCTAACACATTTCTGGGAAAATAGCCCAAATCTGAGGCTCAGGAGGAGGGATACACATAGTCACACAAACAAATATACACCTGCGTGTCTGAGCAAAAATAACAATCATTTGTGCAAATATATTAATGCGCCCCGATTTTCATTTCATATTATTGAATTTAGAAAACATTGGTGTGATGCTGATTATCCCTACATGCTGGAAGAGATGCAGTAATAACGCTGGTAATGATAAAGATTTATGCAGCAGTTTTCTAAGCCCTGGTCCAAATAAAAAAGTGAGCATATCAGCAATCCATTAGCTCTAATGAGGGGAGAGTTAAACTTATAGATCTGTCAGGTACTCAGAAGCAGTTTCAGCAAATACAGAAGGGTTTGCCTATTTGCTCTAGTAGTGTTTTGAATTTCTGTGTTGTGTTTTGCTGAGGGCAATAGGTGCCTTCTGGACGACGGAAAGCAACGAATAAAGGAAATGCAGCATGCACTATTGGAGCAGGAATTATGGTAAAATTCATAGAAGCATAAGCCACTTCTAGGTCGATAGCCCTTACTTCTAGGGAGAAGCTTGCTGATTAATTAAGCGTGAACTGTTCAAGGATTTTCTCAGATAGGATTGTTCTCCAGCAGCAGAGTGCTGTTAACATTAGAACTTCAAAATTTAGTTGGAAAATTAATTAACAGAATTTCCATTATCAGTTAATCAGTCAGCACAAACATACATTCACTGACTTGAGTTTCTGCTGCCTTTTATGTTTTGTATTACTGTAAATGTAATACGCATATTTGTGCTTTATTTATTGTTAGGAAAGGAAAATAGCATTTTTCTACTTTAACTACCTAATTTCTAAATCAATTATGTCATAAATGATTTAAATACAATTAAATCAAGTCTAAGTCCAAGATAAGCATGTACTTTATATAAAAGGTGGATGACACTTTGATGTCGCCCATTGGTTTGTTGGCTATTATGATAGTGTTCACATATAATAATTATATGTAATTCAAGAATTGCATGCATTGAAAAACTGAGCACATACTTCTTGAATTGGCTGTTAGTGCAATTAACCACAGGGGGTATGTGCAACCCATTAACCACACGCAAGTCATATTATTTGTCTGATAGTTGCATTAAAATGCTCCTGAAGGCACCAACACCACAATCATGATAGAGCGGTCAAATTAGTCACCTAGCAGACTCTGTGAGTATCCACCTATCATTCAAAGTGGTCACGTCCCAAATAGAAAAGTATTAATACAAATCCACGAGTCATCAAAAGAAATATACCTTTAGATGTCACAAAAGGGCAAATTAGCTATAGAGAAAAAATCAACATCTTGTTGGGTATTTCAACAGTACCAATAACTATATAAAAGAAGAACATATTGTGGCATCATTTGCTAGCTGTGGACTTGAGTGTTAATTTTGGTATTTTGAAGCCAAAAGTGACCTTATAAAGCTAGTTAGCTTGGTTACAAACTTATATTAGCCATAAGCCATCCAAAATGCGCCAAGAGCACGCAAACTGTTAAGTACTCTAGGTTATTGATTCAAAGTAGTAGCAGACTAGCAGACTCCAGCCACAGCAATCTTTGTCAGGATATTTGTCAATCGGCAGGCCACACCTCTAACTCAATTATGGAGGTGGAGGAATCACAACACAGAGTTGTTACAAGGGGGGAAACTATCTTTGTACCAGGCTGTAAAGACACCATTAACGCTATAATACTGGTCTTTTTAACATAGGGATTGACTCCTTTTTGAAGTCAGCTACAAATGAGACTTGGGCACATCTGGACCTTCAAACACATTCTTCTCATCCCGCACGTAACATACCGACGCTATGTGACAAATTGTCAGTATGTTACGCTTTCGGAGGCTTGAGAGCCGGTTGGAATGAATCTATACATGTAAATATGTTTTTTATTCTGATCATGAATCGCTTTGGAAAACACTATCTGACAGGGTAAAGGTTATGGTTAGGGTTTGGGCTGGAACTGATGCCTGGAGCATGTCTTACTGCCACAAGCGGCATTCTATTGGATTCGAATGCAAATAAGGATAAGGATGCAGAAGGGTACCTTTCACATTACTATGAGACGCCTCAGGACATGACAAATCGTCGGTATGTTACGCATTGGGAATGAGAATGCTCTGGGACTTTTGGTTGTCCCTGACCAGCCCAATGTCCATGGGAAATTAGGATTCAAATGCAAATAAGTATACCATGAAGTTTACTCCCCAAATGGCTTTCTATTTTTGTGTGATTTGTGTGAAATCACAATATGACTTTGTAGCTTTTATTTCAAACGGAACTGCTGTTTCTTTGGTTTTCAAATTAAAATCTACACATGTGGGTTTGTGTTCAAGGATCCAGTTTCACTTGAAATGCATTTATGAGAAAGTTTGTTTGTCATCCCTAGAAGATATTAGGTCACATCAAAAAAAAGAAAATGGAGAATGTTGAGTTTTTAACAAGACATTTACTTCTAAGTATTGATTCACTGAAGTCAGAGGTAAAAGTGTGTGCTCAGTTTCTGGAAAGCCGATGTTTTTAAGGGTTACAATTTGAATCATCAGTATGAGACCAAACATGCATACAGGAATCTGACTGATGCAGATCATGTACATTTTTTTTTTTTTTACCAGTGGATTTCTTTACACATCAAGAGATGGAGCAGTCAAGACCAGCTTTGTGATTTCTCACAAAATCACAAAAAACAGTAAGTCTAATGGGGTGTTTATCAAAGAGTGTTTGGTGGAGGGTCTGTCATGCTAATATGACCTGAGAAAAAGACAAAGAAACGTTTGAGAAAGTGCACCTCTCCAGGCAATCCGTAACAAGACGAATGGAGGACACCGTGGGAAATATGGAGCTTCAGCTGAAAAACAAAGCAGACAATCTTGACTTTTTCTCTTTGGCTTTGGATGAGGACTGCGATCTCCGCAATACAGCCCAGTTACTCATCTTCGTACGTGGGATAATGAAAGTGTTTGAGATTATGGAGGAGCTGGCAGCAAAGCGTTCAATAAAAGGGACTAGGCATGGAGTGATTTGTTCACGGAGGTAAGTGCATGCTTGGATAAGCTGGGACTGAAATGGAACAAACTGGCAGATGTTACAACCAATGGCTATCCAACTCTGACAGGGAAAAATTTGGGATTGTTGAAACAGATGCAAGATTAGGGACTGAAATAAATCCAGAAGTGAAATGGATACACCAGGAGGTGTTGTATAAGTCAGTGCCGAAAATTAACTATATTGTTGATGTTGTAACTAAAACAGTTAGCAGTGAATTGCAGGTAGGTTGTTGCAATTTTGGAGGTTCTTTAGACTGAAAATGGTGACATAGGCTACCACTGAGGAATAACCTAAATTAAATGTACAGCCTGGTGAAGGCTTACACGGGGAAATGACAGTTTCTTTCAAACTAACTGGAGAGCAACATTATTACACACTTAGTTGCTTGCAGTGAAGATGTTGGTTCTCCTTGGATCGACCTTCATATGTGAACAAACTTTCTCATTGATGAAGTTCACCAAATCAAGATACAGATCCTTCCTCAGTCATAATCACATATCTGCTGTTCTTTGCATTTCTAACTCAGATATTGAGTCTAACTTTTATGCACTTGTACGAACCAGTACTACTATAAACTGGTACTCTAACCATTACCAGTTTATAAAGAAATAAAATTAATTTTACGCAGAACTGAGTTCCTCTTATTGGTGTGGCCTTCCATAACAGTTTCAGTTTCTTATATGGCCCTTTGGGATTAATTCGCCACCCCTGACCTCTTGTGTTGATTTCATTTTTCAGCGCTGGATGGAGACTACTCCAAGGGATTGGAGCCAGCCTCAAGTGGCCATTTGGGGAACTGCAGCTTTTGGTTTCACTTTTAAGCCCCAGACGATGGTATTTACTCAGAATTGAGTTTCATTTGAAACATTTTTAAAAGGTAAGTTGACCTGTAACGAGGTGAAAACTGCAAAATCTGTATGTTCATGTAGAAACTAATTGAAATTACTGTGTATTGCGGGTTTGCATGAATGTGAAAGTAAGCCACTTATAGGTTAACCTAAACCATTCATTAGAACTAACAGCAAGTTAGTTATCTGCAGATAATAGATTCATGGATGTAATTATTGTGCTTTGCATGTGCTTTAGTTGCGTATTTTGGTATACTGGGCCATTGACACATAGGCACTGCAGACCTGCTCTGTCTATGAAATGCTGTTGTATGTTGTATTAATCAGTTTAAATTGCACTTCTAATAGATGCGTATCTGTTAATAGGTAAATAACCAAAACAGTTCTGAACCGACTAACAAGCATGCCATGAATCCCCTTAAAAGCCTAGAGTGATTGCAGCACATGCTTTTCCATTCAAACCAATGCTCCAGTAAAACCTGTGAAGGTTAGCTGTTGTCATGCATGGTGATGTGATGTATTACAGGCTTTCAGTCTTGGTCCTGCCTCTCGCTGCAGGCCACCTATTTCCCCATGAATCCTCACTCACTCTGTCTTGGGTTGTAAAATCTGCCCGTTTGAGTACAGCTGTGTGTGTTTGTGTCTGTCAGTGTGACTATAGCGAATAAGCTCCAGAATGTGTGTTATCTATTAATTCCTTCATTAAGCTCTTATCACCAGTTTTAATGCCAATTAAGATGCGCTTTAATGTGACGGCAGGGCGGGCAAGCGACTATGCACTTCTCACTCCACAGTGACAAGAGAAGAGGGGTAGACCACGTTCAGACAGGACCACCCGCTTGCCTTATCAAACCACCAAAGGCACCACAGGCCTGTTAGTTTTGCCTCTTTAGTACTGACACTGTTTAATGTGCTCTGTATGGCAACACCTAGCACTTCAGTCACTGCAAACATATTGAAGGCCCATGATGTGGGCATCCCACCGTAGAGCAGATTGTAGTGGTTCCTGCTTGATTTTTTTTTAAACATAAATTCAACACATTTCATCTGATTTTTAAAATAGATTCAACTTTAGAAGCATTTGAATGGAGGGTTTCTGAGTTTCACCAGAAGACAGAACTGGGAGATGAGTTGAAAATCGTAGCGAAGAGGCAAAAATCACATGCTCCACTTCACAACGTAGGACATGTAGAAGTCAGAGCTTTCTCTGAATGTGAGCTGACACTGCTCTGCTATATAAACGCACAGGATGGAGACCACATTTAGATGGGTACGTAGCCGCATACAGACAGGTGCCTTCTGTGTTCGTACCATATGGAACAAGGCAAAACTTTTGCAAACACAGCCAGGGTCACGATGAGCACTTTTCTGTGCATTATAATTAAGCAGCATTGACAGATCTGCAATATGCAGAGTAAGCAGATGGCTCATGGACAGTGAGAGGGAGGGGCAGGGGGTGTTGTGCCACGACGGGCTACAGGTCTCGTGTTATAGCAGCTGGCTGTCAACTCTGGGATGTTGTATGTCAGCAAAACGAGTTTTTAAAAAGGAGACTGAAGAGTGATGGAGATTGAAAGAAAAGAGAATAATGGTGGATTGAGGATAAGGAGATCTAATATTGGATCATAAATGATATACTGCAACTTATGACTGTCACTATCAATACGGGGGGTTTTGGCACTTTTTAAAGCGATCAATTATTTTGTCAGAATGATACTGAATCAGTCAGACTATTGTGTAATTCTAAATAAAGCCGATGTATGATTTGTCTTGTCTGACAGTAAAAGATCAGAATAGTATTTGGTATATTGAAAAGTATGACAAATAGCATAAAATGCTTATACTTTCAGAAGTTGCAAGCAGCAAATGTTTTAGCAGTTTTGCTCAAAAATCTGATTATTTTATGGTTACAATAATTAAATTTTGTCTTTTGACTATTTTAGAATTTGGTTAATTGTTTGGGCAGCAGACTTACAGTGGCCCACTGGAAGTGACTATAAGGCTGATTTTGACTGTAAAAAGTTTTTTTTTTTTTCTTCAGACATAGAACCCAAAGATGTCAAATGCTAATTATAGCATATGTAAATAGTCATACAAGGTTATGGTCTAAATCAAGATAGCTAAAAATAGCTAAATAAGAATACAAATCTGAGCAGTCTGCAGAAACATTCAGTCAATACCAAAGGCAAACTGTCTTCAAACAGTGCTGCTATAGCCCTGGTGTACTACGCTGACACGAACCGCAAGTCTAAAATATACTGGACTGACCTTTCTATGAATGTCATAAACCAGAACTACAGCACTTCCTTTCGTGTGTTTCTTCATCTCCTCTCCCTGTGTGGCACTGATGTCTCTTTCCTCCCCTCTATTTCCACTCTCTATCCTTCTCAATCCCAGCTTTGATGTATGCATGAGGGAGGATTTCCTGAAGACCAAAGAGGCCATTACCCAGGGGCCATTAGGCCTCTAGTAGAGCATGTCAATGAGTGCTGAGTCTTGCTCTGTTTTCACATGCGACCACTTGTCTATGTGGGTGAGGCAGGGAAAGATTCTCCGGGCGAGATAAAATAAAATGTAGCTTTTAAATGCTCATATTTCTTGCAAATACATCTCTACTTGTAATATCACAGCACTGTTTGTGTGCCCTGCTGTAGAATTTAATATAGGGTTTGTTTACTGTACTGTTGCACGTGTTGAGGTTGGGTCATTAATTGGCGCTGTTGTTCTTTCATGCAGACTAAGAACGAGGGGAGTGAGTCATCATCATCAGGATGAAACGCTCTGACATTTGAGCACAAAAGTCCCAGAGTGCTTTGCAGCCCATCGTCTCTGGGTATGTTTGTATTTTACAGTAAGGTATACAGAGCACTGGGGCCTGAATCAGGGATTTCCCTTATTGATTTTTTCACAAAGCGGTTAGGTCGTGTAGGAAAACACTGTGTTATAGAGCCAAGCAAATAATATGGCATGGTGGGCTATATAAATATTTATGTAAAATAAATGTCTTGTTTGGAGGTTTTTTTCCTGATCTTCTTAGTGGATAAAACTAAATAGGGGGATAAGCTGTGAGGTGAGCAGGGAGCGAAGTAAAAGAGACACAAAGGGAAAATAACCTTGATTACTGGAATCACTTTGCTGATCTTTTCAGTACATCCCCGTGGAAGACAAGGGCACTGTGCCTTTTCTCTGCTATGGTTAAAAAAATACTCTCAAAGAGAGCATGTGGCAAATGAGTGACAGTATATCATACTCCTGTTTTTACAGGAAACACTTGAGAGGATCATTGAAGTTTTCTGAGAGCCTTGGGGCTCTCTCTCAAGGGCAACTGACTCTATCATCTGCACTGAATGCGATGCACAGTCATTGTCTAATCAGAAAAATAAAATCTTAGCATTCAGCATGCTGACTAGAGTCGGTTTTACAGAGGGTGAAGCCTCACATTTTCTGTCCAGCCCACCAGAACATCAGCACAGAGGCCACAGAAAGAGACGGAGGAGGAGGTTAAGGGAGAGAGAACGATGGATAAGGTGGAGGAAAAGTGAGATAAGAGACCAGTGCAGCTCTGTGTGTATGTGTGTGTACTTGTCTGGATGTGTGGAGCGTGCCTTTACTGGTGACTTCCCCTGAGGCCTGCAGACAGGGAAACAAGGAGTGATTAATTTTACTCTAACCTACTTGGCCTCTGTCTAGGAGAGCACTCCTCAGAAAGGAAGCTGGAGTCCAGTACACAGCTACGAATCCTGCCTCCTTTCGCAACACTCACAAGGATCAATAACAGATTGGCAGGTCAATCACTTCGGACCAAAACGCATGGCCAATGAGAGACACCCTATGTAGCGGAGCCCCGCCTCTTGTCTACTTTTCTCACCCTCTGAAGGCTCAGCAAAGCTTGAGGCCATTGATCTGTGTGTTTTCACTGAGCAGATCCCTTAGCTGGCCTGATCGATCAGCTATAATAAAGAGTGGATTCTCTATAAGCGTTGGAACGTGGTCAATGAGATCCAAGGCCCCAGGGTGGCAATCACCTCTTTTATCTTCCTCTTTTCTGCCCACGAACGCCACCGCAAGTGCGGGTGAATTAAATTAAATTTGCATTTAAGGTGTGACATTGTTGAATATGACCCGGCCAACACGCAGTGTTACTTAAATTGGTTGCCAGTGTTATTTTGGTCCCCAAAGGTATGTGTACACACTGTTATTTTATTTGCATAGATTAAAAAAAAAGTCCAGCTCTGGACAGCTCTTTTATTGAGAGAAATCTACAAACTGTTCGCTCATTTAAAATTAGTTAATTTTTCCATGTCCTGGCCCTTTGAGTCAGGTGAATTGAGATACGTTGGACTAATGTATGTTTGAGTGGACGGATTGAACCAGGGGTGTCAGTGAGTCAGCACAAACGTTTAGTGTGAGTCAGCCAACCTACCAGTATCTGGTTGCTGTTATTATTAATGCGATGATGGGGAGTATAATGGTGTAAATTCATGTGTGAGAGTAGCCATCAATTAAGGTTATTTTTCCCAGCGTGGGGAATAGTAATGTATCAAAACATGACTGTTTCCTGCCTCTCTGCTACACATTTGTTTGGATGAGAGGGAGATGCTCAATATGATTAAAAAAACTATAGCTCTGGGAACTATAGAAGTGTATTTGTTTCCTCATTTCCTGAGAAACAGATGTTTGTTCTGACTGAATGATCCGTGACAACTATGTACATAAGCAGGGGACTGCTGCTGCTGTAGCTCTTCATCCCTGCCATCAGGTGGGTTTTTCCCCCTCCTGCTGAGGTCCATGCCCCGCAGTGTGTCCTTTCTACCAAAACAGCCCCGTCTTCTCTGTCAGGGAAGAGACAGAAATGCTGTGCAGCAACCCTGCCGACTGCTGTGCGGCTTTCTGTAGCAGAGCACCTGCGTGTCCCCTGCCGAATGACTGAGCCAAGGACAACACAGCTACAAGAACGACTGTCTCTCTGTGCCCAGCAAATGAGCTGAGAGATGCATGACTCCCCCAGGAGCAGCCGAAGGGGACCGAGTGTCCCGAGCCTGCGCTTTTGACTGGCAGACAACTGGAAAAATCAGGAAAAAAACAAACAAACCTGAAGCCCTGAGCACCTTAATCCCTAACCTCTGGGATTTTATAGTGTCGCTTGATCGCAGTAATGAGAATAAATATGAAGTGGCACACCTTAAGTCAGAAACTATACCGTTTCTATATATTGTATGAATGTACCTGAAATATGGGTTTTGTTTAGGTGCAAATGTGCCCTCCAGTTATAGAAACAGGAAGATCAGAGAACAGAGCAGTGCAGGAAAAGGTAAAAAAGCAGGTACAGGTGTGCATGTGTGCACACATACAAAGACACACGCACACACACACGCACACAGCTGATAGAAGGAGATAGTCACTTCTCCAGGGGGGAACTTCATGCTGAATTACATTTACTCTGAGGTTTCTGTGCATCTCTCCTCCTTGTTTACCTTTAAAATGAACGCTATCTGACTTATATGTCCAGAGGAAAAGTTGCTCCACTCAAATATGACCTATTAAATAGCTTGTGATAATGGGAGGTTGCTATTTATGAGAAACAAGGAGCCAGACTCTGCCTTTCTGTAAATTCAAAGCCCCTTGATCCAAATAGCCGGTGAGAGCATGAAACACTATTGCTAGGTATCTAGGTGGCTAATTTTCCTTGCATCCATTTAAATGTTCATCCACTGGACGAGAGGTCTTAATGAGTAGAACAAATATAGTTTGGGAAGCAGCCCCAAGGCCACTGCTGCTGACTGTTTATACTCTAGTTAATATAACATGGCCCTCTGGTATTATGCTTCCAATTACCCCAAATGACACCTTGGTTTCTGATCATAATCTCGAGTCTGGTGAAAACATAAGAGTATGAACTGGACATGAGGAGGAGGAGGAGGTGGCCTGATGCGCGCCCCCGTCTGTTGCACAGAAGTAGGTTGTTTGAATGGAGGAAGGGCCGCCAGTGCCAACAGCTGAGTCAAGTGTCACAGATGGACGAGGCGATTGCAGGAAGTTGGGCTACCAGGCTTACAAAAATAAAATCCTAAAACTCTAAAGCTTAAGTCTAGCCAGAGAGCTTTCTTTAAAAGAGCAGCTAATTTTCGAAGTTGGTGAAAAAAGCGCATCATGTGTGGTCAAAAAATGCTCATATGATGTAAGACCGCTGAAATCCGGGTATTTTCTGATTAAAAAAACACTTTTGGCAGGTTTTCTGGTCTCTTTTCTGTTGGATACTGGCCTAAAGGCGTCTCATTGTTTTATTTTGAAAGTCACAATGGGAAAATTGAAGCGGCACAGAGACCAGCTTCACCGTGTATGGTTGTTACATTGGAGACGTTGGGAGAGAAAAGGAGCAAATGTGCGCGGCGACGGAGAGGGAGGGAGGAAAGCGAGTGCGCAAATAGGCAGCCAGGCACATCGGCAGCCGCGGCAGAGCATCTTCCTGATCCTGATCTCCCGTGTCTTCAGCTGCCAATTCTTCGTGTGCGTCTCTGATTGAGATTTCACTGCCGGGCTGAAGTGTCCAGAAGCCTCCGCCAACCATCACCTCCCACTACACACTTTCTCCGGAGCTCGGTTATTCTTAGCTCAGCTGTGAGAGACTGTCCTTCCGGTCCTTCTCTTATTTATCTCAGTTTCTTGAATATTTAATGGAAAATGGCGATCTGCGCACAGTCGTACGGTGTCTTCTGCCTCTTGACAATCCAAACTGTACTTATCATATGCGTCTCCACGCCGACAGCCGGGACCCACCTCTTCCCACAGCACTACACGTAAGTACCCTGCACGGTTTTGGTGGGGAGGATAAACTGGGGGGGTGCGGAGTGCGGAACTAGGACAGGTGGCCCCAGACGAGCCTGCACATGAAGCGGCGTTTACCTTGGTGCGAGATGAGCCGCTGTCCCTGATGCTGACACGCAGACGCAGCTTCCGTCTCCGATGCTGCGTTATGAGTGTCATTCTCACACGGCTTATGTTGTTGTTGTGGTGGTGTTGGTGGGCACTGGCATTAAAGCCCAAAGTCTTATTCCGCTAGTGACAGTCAACATGGAGTACGCACATGTGGCGAAAGAAAAAGGAGGTGGGGGGGAGAAAACACAGTGCCAGCGATAGTTAAAAATACAAAAAAATATTAAAGAGATAGTCCGAATGTTGTTTTGCTGTCAGTGCAGGAGGGAGAATATCCCGCTTAGGCGCAGTCCTCTACAAAGTCTCTAAAAGCACTCGCACCGTGAAAGTAATCATATCTATCTCACCGCAGGGTGTGTTTTTTGTTTTGTTTTTGCTTTTAATGGCTCATTTTGTTTCAGACTCTAAATGTGGAAACGTCACACTCGAAATTTAGACGCACTTGAGGGCAGCATTACAAGTGACCGCAGGGCTCAGAAAGTAGTAAAGCATCCAGCTGTGAGGAAAGCACAAAAAATAAAGCAAAAATACAAACACACAAAAAAACCTATTTCTGGAATTATTCAGCGCACATCTGTTGGGGGGAATATCTAGCATTTATACCCCCATTCCCTTCTCTTATGCGAACATTATAATAATTTCACCTTGAAGGACGCGCAAAGGCGACTGAAGCCAAATGTTTACTGCGACAGTTTACCACCTGTGCACCGTCAACTATTCAATAAAAGTCAGTAATTTACCCCCCAAAAAATATTTTTTCCCTATTTTTTTTCTTTCAATGGCTATTACTTCACTTAAGATTGTATTTCAAAGTTCCGATAATCCTCTTTATGCTCACCAATAAACCCTCGTGAGTGCAACAGTTAGTCTCACACTGAAGTATCGCTCCAAATGTCGCCCTCTTTATAATAACCATGACGTGATGATCTGATGCGAAGACTGCGTGTAGCCCGAAGTGCTGTTTAGTCAGTCAGGTTCCCAGAAATGATTCCTGTGTGATGCATCAACCAGATCATGTCTTTTAAAATCTCCGGGGCTCTGTTAATTCGATGGCCAAGGTGACTTTCAAAAAAAAAATAAAAAAATAAAAAAATCAGTTATCTTTTATTCTACTGTGGATTGACTTAAAACTACAATTTACCGGATCACTGATTTGATTGTTTTAGCTCTGTAAGTGATGCAGTTAATTTATCTTACACCCGAGTTACTTTGCAAACAAAACCCTGAAATTCAGTTTATTATTACTTTTAAGCAACCCTAATTTCCATCTCCCCCCCGTTTAAAGACACGTTTATTTTCCAAACCTACGTTTTCTTTAACTATACACTATTGTTCCTTTTTAATAGAGAAACTGTGTCATTATTTCTTACTTTCCCGGTGTCCTTGTTTAAGCAGATAAAGAGAAGCTAAATATCCTGTAGGGCTGGTTATATATGCAGTCTGTGTTTTATCCAGTCCTCTCTTGAGATTTCTAAACTGGGTTTTGGGTCACCCACATCACTGTGGTATTTGCCAGAATTTGACAGTTAATTGAAGTGTATCGGGAGCAATGGTGGCAGTTTATTTGATGTATATTGCTGACACACACAGACACACAAACACGCCCATGCACGGGTCAGAGCTTCTCCGTGTTCGAGGTCTAGCTGAAGAAATGCACGAATAAGGATGCTCGCTTCGTTTTCACAGCAGTCGCCAGAAAGTGTGCGTTTTCTACAGTTTGCCATCTACCAGTATGGTCTTCATAGTACTAAATATTACACTGAAGTGTTGTTTATGCTTATAATTTAGTGTGTATGTAGGTGTGTGTGGTAGACTGAGAGGTATCTGCAGGGGAAGTTATTTCCTCATTTCTAAAAAAAAAAAAAAAAGTTGATAACTGGAATCTAAATGTCAAAATATCATCAGCACTTTGCACCAGATGATATGACCACACACAAAAATAGCTCACCTTCTGCCCTAATAGATAGATAGAGAGTGGCACTTCGAATGATGAGATCCATTGCGGCCGAATGAGCGTAGTGACAGTATGGGTCTGACTCACGCAGGTCTTCCATCCAAAGTAATTTCATCACACTTTCTGCTTTTCCATAATGTTTGGCTAACATAAATCATAAAACAACCAAGGCGAATCAAAACACAAGAAGGCAAATGGCAAAGTTGTACTGCTGCTTTGGACTACAGAGAGCCAGAGAGCATCAGTCGGCTTTCATGTAGTGCATTATGACAACTTTTGTCTTTTAAAGAGAGATCACAGCTTTCATAATGCAGAAGGTCTCCGAGCACTCACTGAGCATTAGGCCACAGTAATGCGTATAATTTACCAAACAACTGCGTCCTGTTATCTCTGCAGCTGCTATTGAATGAACACTTCTGCATATTTGATACTGCAAGATATTTTTTTGCCACGCAGTCTCCAACTTCTTGCTTTGTGCTTTAAAACATTGTTATGCCAGCTTCATGTGACCTGGTGTGATGCAAGTCGTGTAGTCTGTTCACACGCAGAATATAAATATGACACAGATGTTATTTTAAGTGTTAAATGTATTCAACTTAGACTGAAACCATTAGATAGGAGGCCTTTGTGCATCAGTGCACGTGTGCATAAATGACCTATAGATACTTTTATCACAATATGAGACACGATATTAGCTGAGATTTTTAGATTTATTAGATTTTAATTGGTGGCCTAAGCTTAAACATATGTCTTGACATAATATGCAGTGGAAGGGTATTTATGTGTAGCTCACCTACAAGTCTCCCAATCCAAACTTGTGTTTCTTTATCCCTGGAGTGGGCAATGTGAAAAAAGTAATATGGCCTTAATATTGCTATGCATTTTTTACATACTGACTAAAATATTCAAATCACATGGTGAACATTTAAACTGATGGCTATCCTTCTGTGTCAAATCAATCTCATATTATAAGTCTTTAAGAGAAACATGCATCTCATGCAAGCATGCATCTATCTATCTATCTATCTATCTATCTATCTATCTATCTATCTATCTATCTATCTATCTATCTATCTATCTATCTATCTATCTATCTATCTATCTATCTATCTATCTATGATGTTGTGTGTAGTATCCAGACTAAAGAGGTTGCGTAAGAAGTCTGCCTGGCTCGGGGACAGAGGTATTGTCCCTCACTGTTAGTATCACCATGTCCTGCTCAGCTTTGTTCTCACTGTAAACTTGTTTTCATTTCATATTGAATGACCTTTTTATAGTCACAGCTTCCCCCCCTTCTCTGCTCCTTTTAGAGGCCCTCTTGCTTTCCTTTAATCACGGTCCCTATAAACACAGGGAACTTGCACACTCGCTGGCGTGTTTGCTCTGCTGTTACTCGCTTGATGAAGCCCGCTCTGGCTTGGTGATTATGGCGGGCGCTGTCACTACTTGGCAGATTTGTGCAATTTAATAAATCTGTCTCCCCTCTTGTCTTCAGAGCAAATCTGACATTTAAAGATGACATTTGTCTCCGTCATCATATTAAAAGACAAACGGCTGTGTTGTTGATGCTAGTGATTAGCTATCTGCAGGCTGCTGAAAGGAAAAAGGTTGGCATGGAATCAGCGGTTGGCTAGCAAACACATGGCATAATTTATTCATCTGATTGCTGAAAGATGAGCTTTCATAATAGGTTTTTTTTTTTGTTCTCCTTTTTTTCTGTGAAAATTTCTTGTTGGCTTTTCACATGAGTTGTTCAGCATGAATCTTGGTTGGCAGGTTGGCCCCTGCTGCTCCTCTAAAGTGATCTGGTAAAAATCTTCATCCATTAAGTCATTTGTTGCTTGCTGAGAGATATACAGTGATGAGCTCCAGCCGTTTGATCTCTTAATTCCAAACTTGGCTCCGTCTAACGGAGATCAGCTCCTGCTTAGGCTGCACTTCTGTCAGACCTGAGCAGTTTTATTGTAGAACCGCTGATCCCAGCCGAGCGTAGACAGGCACGTACACTGCCGGGAACTGGACGGAACACATACATGCAAGATGTGATGGGGAGAGAAGATGCTGATGACCAACCCAGACATTAACTGGAGATAGGATAGTGATACTTACAGACAGGCATCCCAAAAGGGGCAGAGTGTGGCAGTTTTCCAGCAGAAAGAGAGCCACACACTGCCGCCGTCTTGCAAATGCACTCACTTATACGCAGTGGTAGAGAAATGAAAGTTTTCGTGATGATGTTGAAATGATAATGTTGAAAATGTCTTAACTTTACTTTTGCAGAATGATTCACTGGGCTGGACGCATTGAGAAGGAGCTGGAAAAGGTTCTGCAGCACGTCACCGGAGCTCAGCAGATGAGATCGGTAAGTCGACGTCACGCCTGCATGTGACGCCCAGCATTTTCCTGCATTATTAATCAGTATGATTGCACTCCTCTTCAAGGTCCAGCGTGAGGGTGTGGATATCTTTAAGGTACTGTGTTGACTTGAGTGATGAAGTGAGATAATATAGAAGAAGTGATCTTCTATATTAGAAGATCACTTCACGAGTGGAGATGACTGCATTTTTTGCAAATCATCTTTTGCTGTCAAGAATTTTCCTTTGGCCAGATCCCCCTTAACCTCTAGTAACCTCTAGATTGATTGCTCGTTTAATTTGAAATATGCATTTAAAAAATTGAGTGGTGTTGGATATTTAAGTGTCTACCTCCCAGTTTAGTGTTTTGCGGTTTTCCTTCTGTTTTTTTGCACCACATGTCTGTCCTGTGATAGGCAGATGGTTTAGCATAGTGTGACTGACACAGTTTCATCATATTTGTGCTGCGTGTGCGTGTTGGCCACGTTTCCAGAGTTTGTAATTCACCCTGAAATAAATGCTTCATTACTGCTGTGTAGATGAGAATGATTCATCCAGCCAGTATGGAGCCTGTGGCTTTAATTCCAGCAGCAACAGTGGTTAGTGCGATAGCAATGTTGATCTGCAGGGCCCACGACCCCTTTATAGGAAGTCTGGTTCAGCTCTCTGTTAAAAAGGTCCTAGCCTCTGATCCTATGAGTCTTACCCAGTACGTAACGCAGAGTTCAGATGAAGCCGATGAGGGTGAGGGGGCTCGCCCAGTCCTGACTGCCTCGAAATCATCCCAACGTCTTCCCTTTCTTCATCTGGTAAATTTTATGAAATCATACATTTTTAAAGTCAGACATTCAGAGATCAGAGCGTCCGCTGTGGCACGTCATTCCTCACACACACACACACACCCTCATATTTCTTAAGGCCGTTTCTACACAGGCTTTCAGTTAGGCCTGCCCTTAGAATGGTTGCTGTATTTTCACATTATTATATTGGTTAACTTAAACATAATTATACCTGTCTGGTTATATTCTTATCAGTATTTAGCATAGTGAACTATCAGCAAAATTACATATGAATCATATTTCTGTGTCTATAAATCACATAAAAACCTGGATGATGAGTCTTTTACTTGTGGTTGGAGCTGAGCTGAGAGATCTCAGCCTCCATGACAGCTGTTAGTATAGTGGCGACACTGATGGATCCCAGAGAGGAGGAAGTAAGCTGACAGAAATCGTGCTGCTGTAAAGGGTAATGACCATTAGTGGATATCAGGCGCGCACTCAGACAGCATGATAGAGACAGGTTGATTTTTAGCACTCATCCAGTGTAAACAAAACACAGAGAGAGTGTTTACCTGCTAAAATATTTGCCTTTTGCTTTTTTGTTGCTCCCACTGGGCAGTGTGGATATCTACACAGGCAGTAGACTGTAAAAATAAGGCGACTCATTGTTTGAAAGTCAAAGTATCTGAAAAATGTATTGTGTCTCAAGAATATTGTCATTTTTAAAACAGTATTGATTTAAATGTGGTGTAGATGCATTCTGGGGATAAACTGGGTGGAGAAAGGCTTTTTCAGCCAAAGAGTTTGAAGAGTTTTCTCGACGTATAAAGTAGCCGATCACCCTTTTAACTGATCTAAAAGGTTAATAAACTACTAAAGTACTACCCTCTTTAAAATAAATAAATAAATAAATAACTGTTTGTGCATTTTGGTGATAATTTGCTGCCAATTTTGATCTCAAGTTGGCCGGATCTGTAAATCCACTGAAAAGTAACCAATAAAAACCCTCCACATTTCCCCACTTTCTTGTAGTGTAAAGACAGAAAACATTCACATTTAGTGCAGTTCAGCTGTAGCAATAAGTCACTTTTCTTCACATTCAGTCTGTTTGCTGTCATTGAAAAGAAATGCTGCTGCCATAAATCACACAAACACGTTTGTTACTTCATGGGTAATGTCTCTGTCAGGAGGAAGGCTGTAAAACTGACAATTTGTTTTATCCCATGGCTCGGGTTTAACTAGCAGTTTGGACGGCTGTCATGACCCGATCACTTCCGTCAGTAATGACCTGCAACACAATGTTCCTGATGCAATATCCCCCTTAGATTTGTTGGATTGTGTTTTGTTTTGGATTTCTGATTATTGTTAAATTACTCCATTCTTTTCTTCACTAAATGTTGGAAATGGCCAAAAAAGGCTGTCATATTACTACTCGTTATAAAACTCATTCAGCATGTATAGCTGAATGAACCTGAACTTAATGATTCCTAAAGCCGCAAAGTGGTGTTGACATGACGTTAAATGCTCAGTAGGATTTAAGTTTTGTGGATGTAAACTAATTTCCACTGGCGGTGACTCGAGTTTATTCTGTGAACCAAACCCAGTGAAGCCACTCTCTTCTGAAAACGCTGCGTCTGCCTGGCGATGGTTTGCGTGGGGTGCCCATATGGCTGTGCGTGCATGTGTATGCGGTGGCCTGACTGTGTGCACAGGCCGGGTGCGAAAGAACATTTATCATTGCCCCAAACAGGAGTCGTCACAGGGTGTGCTAAATGGCCCAGCATGCCTAGAAAAGCCATTTTCTAAATGGATGCCTCTCTCTATACGTGTGTCTGATAGAAATCTTCCCAGGGCTATGCCGGCTGGTAACAAGATTGCCTCCCTCTGCGCCCCCTTCCTCTTCATGCGCAGTTTATTCTCAGAGACAAAAAATGTAAAGTGTGTGCAAATTATTTTTGAGTTTGTCTTACATGGGGAGAGACAAGGGAACTAAGTTGAATGTAATGTGGCATGCTCAGTTGGTCTCGGTCGAGATTTTATTTTCTCTGACAAGCGAGGTAGTGGGTGAAAGAGAGAGAAAGGCCAAGACAATCCGAAGTCACACAAGTAAATAAGGAAAAAACAACAAAAAAAACATGCTCAAGCATTTCCCCGTATGCTATATGAAGCTAATATTTCTTTGTTATTGACCTATTGCTTTGTTGAATTTGGATATGAAAATTTTCACTAAGAGTTTGGCAAACAGATTAAATGGACGTGTTGGGTCAATTATCCATCTGGATCAAACTGGGTTTGTTCCCCAGAGGTTTTCCTTCTTTAATGTTCGAAGATTGATGAATATTATGTATCATAGGCACTGGGGAGCTTCCAAGATCGCAGTTCTGAGCTTAGATGCTGAAAAGGCGTTTGATCAGGTCGAGTGGGCCTATACGCTTCGGGTTCTCTTCGGGTCCTGGAGAAGTTTGGTTTAGGCGAACAGTTTATATCATGGGTTGATATGATATATAGGCATCCTTCTTCTTCCATTCTTACTAACCAAGATAGATCAGCGCCTTTTTTTTTACACCGCGGGACACGACAAAGCTGCCCTTTGAGCCCTTTGCTCTTCGCAATTTCTATTGAACCTCTTGCAGTAGCCATTAGGAATGAGCCCTCTATTGACCCTGTCCGATTGGGGAATATCAAGCACTACATTTCTTTATATGCGGATGATGTTGTTGTGTTCTTGTCAAATCCTGAGCGATCTGTTCCTGTACTTTTAGATGTGGTGAGGTCGTTTGGGGAAATCTCAGGTTATACAATTAATTGGCAGAAGAGTGAGTTTGTGGCTTTAACTGCAAACTTGGATGTTGATTTTTTGAAAATTTTGCCTTTTAAAATTACAGACAAATTGAAATACTTTGGTGATATTTTGCCTAAGGATCCTAAATTGATCTTCAAGGTGAATTATCTTGAACAAGTTGAAAAATTGACAAAGGACATTGAGAAATGGAGGGCTCTCCCTATTTCCATGGTAGGTCGCATTAATGTAATTAAAATGGTTTCCCTTCCTAAATTTCTATATTTATTTTTAAACTTAGCTATTTTTTTGAATAAGTAAGTTTTAAAGTGATCGACTCTGTAGTATTACCATTTGTTTGGGGCTTTAAAGCTCACAGAATATCAAAAGTTCATCTATGTAGGTCTAAAGTTAAGGGTGGATTTGCTCTGCCACAGTTTTATTATTGGGCTGCAAATGCTAGAACTCTTGCTTACTGGCAGGAAGGGTACAAAAAGGTCATGTCTGCCGATACCCCACCTTGGGTGGTCATAGAGAGTGGTGGGGTTGAGAATAGTTCCCTCCCTGCTCTTCTTTTTTCGTCCTCTAATCCGCGAACCAAGGTCAATAATTTTATAGTTTCGAACTGCATTAAAATCTTTAGTCAGATCAAAAAAGGTTGTGCTCTACCAGACACTTCAATCCATACACCAATATATTGTAATCATGCATTTCCACCCTCATGTTTAGACGCCTCTTTTGAGGTCTGGACACAGAAAGGTATTATTACTCTCAAAGACTTATATATTGACAGGCAGTTTGCATCATTTACTCAGTTGCAAAACAAGTTCTCTCTCCCTGCGTCACATTTTTTTCATTATTTACAGATAAGAAACTATGTTCGTCAGAGTATTCTTAATTTTCCATTTCTTTCGGAAGAGGGGTCAATTTTTACACTCCTTCTGAGTTCCCCGGATTCTAAAAAGTTGGTTTCTGGTTTTGTGAAAGTCTTGTTTGATCGATCACCAATAACTTAGCCTACCACCTTAGCGTTTTATTTCTGTTTATTGCCAGTGTTGAAGTAGTATTTTTGTCTTTGCAGTGTAATCTTTTGTCTTATTTGTGTGTTTTAGCCCTTGCTGTTGTGTTGTCTGTTGTTTTTTTGTTTTTTGTGTGTCCCTTTTTTTCCTTATATCAAAAAATCTCAATAAACATACTTAAAAAAAAAAAAAAACATGCTCCGAATTGGTTGACTTTTAAAGCAGCTCACAGATGTGCGTCTCTGTTCCAAATTTTCAGGTCCCTCTGAAGATAAATAAGAAGATTCAAGCTCTTTAAATGTTTAATAAAATCACGTTCTAATATATTTGGCCCAGGTTTGGTCAAGATGTTCTTCTCACCCAGGGGAGTGAAAGAAAGCTAGAGGGTGAGTGCACTGGAGGAGTTGGAAATTTCAAATGGAAGAGCGCAGATAGACAAGGAGAGTGGGCGGCTTTCAGAGCGGAGGAGGGTTTTTTAGAGAGAAAGGGAATGAAGGATGGCTTGACAATTGAGATTGATGTTCAGGCGATTTTGTGTGTATATTTAGTGTCAAACTACTTGAGATGGATGAAATGATAGAGGGAAAGGACGAGAATTGGTAAATTTAAATATGAGCAGACAGATGCTGTTTATAGTCCTTATCCTCCTCATTATCCTCCGTGCCGCTGCTTTTGATGTGTTACAGTACGTGGTGATGATGAGAGGCGGTGGTGGACACTGGCATTGTTTTCTTATCCTCGGGCTTATTCAAAGCAGTTTTAATAGGGAACACATGAGCAGCGCGCCCACGCCCACATACTGTCGTTACAGATGGTTAATCAGAGATACAGACTTGCAAAAATTCCATTAATCCAATAATAATAATTATTTAGATATTTGAAGATTTATTGGAGTTATTTCTGAAAGCAAAAATAAAAACGAGTTACTGGTTAAAAGCCCATCAAGTGAGAAGATTTAATATTTTGGCTGCATGCTGGGGGGGGTGCTTAGACAAAATAAAACAATACGCTGAAGATTTAATGGCGAATCAAATATATGACTGATTGATTATTTGTTATGTTTATAGATTGAACAAAATGATAGAACAGGATTGGTCCATATTGACATAACTGCATCACACAGTTGCTGTATCCCAAAGGTCCTCTCTTGGATTGAGACCTAGTGACCACGGAGGCTGTTTGAGTGCAGTGAACTCATTGCCATGTTCAAAAAAACAGTTTGAGAAGATCTGAGGTTTGATTTGAGCGTATTCATTCAGAGAACTACCGCTCACTGGATATTTTATCTTTTTCAGCCCATTCTCTGTAAACCCTACAAATGGTTATGAGGAAAAAAGTCCCAGTGCATGAACGATTTCTGAAATACTCATACCAGCCTGTCGGACATCAACAACCATGGCATGGTGAAAATGACTAAAATAAAAGCATTTCTTCCCCATTCTGATGCTCATTTTGAACTTCATCTTGCTCATGTCTACATGCCCGAATGCACTGAATTGTTGTCATTGTGATTAGATATCTGCCTTAAAAAGCAGCTGAATAGGTGTACCTAACTTGACCTTCCTCTCCCATCACTAAAGGTCGATATATCTACATGGATTTAACCACAGCAGCTACACAATAGCCCCCTCTATGATTCCGAATGGCTAATTGCTTGCCCTCCTGCAGCCCTCGTTGGACTGATTGCTTTGTTTAAACTAAAAAAAACTGCTGTTTCATGTTGCAATTCAAGATAAACCAATCAGCTGGATGGAGTGGACAGACTCAAAGATATGGTCCCAAGCAAGAAAAAGCTGCCAATCAGTAATCAGTGACTGCAGAAGGACTTGGTTTGATTGGTGTGTTCTGCGGGAATGCCTTCGAGACATGACCACTACAAGTAACCCCGACTGCAGGGCATTACCTACTTAAGAGGAAAGTCCCACTATAAGTAACATCCACTACAGGAGACTACATTTGTGTGTTGGTTAAGGCTAGAGTCGCACTTGGAAAATAACGACTGATTCACACACCTCCAGCTACAACTTATATCGCTACATGCTCCACACTTTGGCGACTTTCAATGAGCCCTAAGTGTTCTTATTCCATATCTGAGGCTCTGAGTTGTGTCAGGAAGACTTCTGTTTTTAGGCTTTACTCTAGCCTGACTGAGCCCTGAATGTCTCGACCAGCTCTGCAGAGTCACAGAGGACAGGGTGTACAACATTTGGATAAATCTAGTGCAACTTGTCAGAACCTGGCCCTAGTGAAAGATATGATAGGCCTTGCCTATCACAGTGCATCATGATGTTCTTCTTTCTATTCAGTCTGCCACCTGCCTTCTTTGTGCCTTTTCTCAAAGTGTGCTGCCACTCTGATTTTTACAGTGGCTGCTTAAAACATAGTTTAGCCAAAACTGGCCCCTAATTTTCCTCACCAGCAGCTCCTTCAGTCTCACAATATCATTGTCAGCCATAACACGATATGCCAGCAGCAAACAAAGCTTTAAAGCAACTAGCAACAGACAATTGCACGATACAGTAGACACCTAAATGAAATTACCACTAAAACACACCCCTGTGCTCTACTGCACACAGTTGTGTTGCTGGGGATTTACAACAAATGATAGCAAAATTGGCAACAGCGCAAAATAACACAGATGAAAGCATAACTGGTTATGGAACACCTGTGCATTAACTACATTAGTCATGTTTGCACTTATGCCTTATAAAGAAACACACAAGTGTGACAGTCAGATACCTCACTTTCACCATCTCCAGGTGGTGGCTAGCATTAGCACTAGCAGGTGTGCTCACAGAGTGCTTTTAAAGAATCTGACATTTTTGTGCTCGTACTCCATTTCATCTGAGTCACCGTCTCTCTTCTGTGTAGATTTTTGCAGTTGGAGGCATGTAGGGAGATTTTTTTTAGCTTCAATATGTTCACTAATTACTGTTTGAGCAGCAGAGCTAACTAAGACTGATTCAGTCACAGCTAGCAGGTGACAGGATGTAAACAGAGGGTTTATGGAGATGAACAGGAAATGAAACAATGTGCTACATTACAAATTTCTGTTTAATTATTTTCGGGGGCCATTTCTTTCATTTTTTGTTTTTTTTTTGTAAAATACTGAAAAATATTCCAAACCCTTTGGATTCAGATACTCATTTATAAGAATCTGAGACATGTTTGAGCAAAATCACTCTTTGGGGTAACTATGCAGCAACTTACTTCTGGTCTGCAACAAGGCAGAGTACACTAGGTCTAATTAGACACTGCTTGTGTAATTATAAGCACAGACTTTATAATACATACATATATATATATGTATATATATGTATATATATATATATATCTTGTATTTATAAATTTCATGGCTGCAGAAAGAGAGGGTGCTATCCTTGTTGCAAAAGGCACATCAAATATCACAGCAACCTCTGCCAAATGGAAAAGAAATAGATAGATGACTAAATAAATGTGTTAAAACACTTTCAGTAATAAAATTGCCTTTAATTTGCCTTAAAAATAAATGGCAAGCATCATTGCAAAATAACATTGCATAGCATAGTCACCAGTAGCTAGACATCACACGTTTTTCTAAGTAAGCTATCAGGTCAGTTATCATAATAGCACAGTAAGATTATTTTCTTTTAAGAGTGCAAAGTGACATTTGGGGTGTTACAACCGTGCCTGCAGATGAAGGTAATGCTTTGGCTTAATGCGAGGTGCTGCCGAGCAGTTTAACATTATCATTAAGCTGCAAAAAGGGCATTTGACTTTTTTGCTGCCCAAATTGGACTTTTGGGTAAAATATTGTGCATATTTGGATGTGTTCTAGTCTGCTGTGCATAAATAGGCTTATTGTATGTTATTGGCAGCTGTGTCTAAAGGAAGCCTGCAGTTCAGTGCTGCTGTACTTTTTTTCATTATGAATTTGCTCACCTGTGTGTGACCAACCTAGGCACCCTCTCATATAGCAGAAGTTTAATTAGTCATATTTGTGCTGTTAAAATATTGTGCTTGTTTCAATGATTTTTTTCTCTGCTGTTCAGCCAAGTATTGCATGCTTATTCTGGCCAGTTGTGTGCAGCATGCTTTGGTAGTCCCAAGACTGGTTTACTTTGATTTATTTTCCAGTTAATTTAAAAAAAAAAAAAAAAGGCTCGAGCTGCTCCCTTAATCACAACGGGCGGCCACAGTGGGAGCGCTGCATGTTTGATTTGGGTTTTTTTTTTAATGCTAGATGCCCTTCCTGATGCAACCCCATTTGTGTCCATGACAACTAAAAAAAAAAAAACTAAGTAAACTTTGAGGCCTTTCCTACAGCTCTGGTCCTTTTTATGTAAAATTTTAATCTCTCAAGTACATCCTGACCATGCAGCAAATGAATGTACGGCTGTTAAAACTACAGTATTTCCCACTGACTTTAGTGGAGTACTTGAGTACATGTAATTAAGTATATTCATGAACTTTTATAAACGTGCAACAATCACACACATGCCCATCGTGTCAGAGCAGTTTCCACAAATTCAGTTTAGCAAAAAAAAAAAAATCATTTCAATGACAAGATAATAATCAGCATGAATGATTTAGACTTATACATATCAGTTTATAACGCTGCACTCTGAGGATCTGACAGCTCGCCTCCACGCCCTGTCCGCCTGCCATTTACTGCTCTTTGCCGGGAACCTGATAGCAGCATCAAGATCAATATACCCACATGTTAACGTAGGGTGGAAGGACTTAATGCCAATTAATGGACATGTGATTCATTCAGTTTTCATTCAAGTTTTGTTTTGTTTTTGTGCTCTCTTTCTTTCCTTTCCCTCATTCTCACTCTGTTTGTATCTTTGTGCCGGATGGTCAACACTGTATCAGTCGGCACCACCGACCACATGCTGGTAGCAAGTTTATCTCAGTGCAGCACAGACCTTCTCGCCTCTAGTGCTGCCAGTGCACACGTGCACACAGTTATGAGCGTGCACGTGTGCACCGGCAGCGCTAGAGCCGTCTTTTCTTTATGTTGTTGACATTGCTGATGAGCTTCTGGTTCAATTTGGTCAGTTCGATTTGGTTTTGTTATATGCAGGCTGAATGCAATTTCAAATGTCTTTTCTACTTCTCTAAACCTTCTCTCTTCCTCCACTCCAAAAAAAAGAGACGGTTACTCACAGCCGAGACAACCAGCTTGGACAAACAGATATCTCTCTAAAGTGCACTGGTGGATTTACTCAGTATTGCTGACTACAGAAATTTCCAATAATCTGTCTGAAATGCCGAATCCTATGCTAGACATCTCCTGTGCTCTCACACCACACCTCCTTTTTTCCTATAGCTGATGTCAGCTTCAACCCCCCCCCCCCCCCCCACACACACACACACCTCACACCTCAGTCCCTCTGCAGGCTCATCCGTCAGTAGATGATTATGTGAGGGCTGATCAATCCCATTCATTCTGTGATTTAATGGCTTCCTTGGACTACACATGGATTACAGAAGAGTTAAAGGTCCCTCCTCTCAATGCGAGCAGTTACCTTTAAAGGAATGAGAGATGGAGCGTGCTCAGGCCTCCTCTGTCAGTTCTCCTTCTGCCCTTCCCCCTCTATCTTCTGGCCTGGACCTTACACAACAGCTACTTGTTATCTGGTTGTGTGAAACATCAGAGGCTATTTCTGAACAACAGTTGACTCTCTGGCTCTCGTATTCTTTACCCGTGGCTTGTGTTTGGCTTGAGTATCCCTGAGTCATTGCGTAGCTCACGTCAGTGTACGCCATAGTTTATTCTGTCTGTTAAAATGGGTGATTAATTCACTGCAGCTTTTTAAAAAGCATTTTACATCAGCAGCAAAAGCTGTGGACAAATAGAGGCTTTCTCTGCATTTTTGTGGCACCAAATTTGCAGTTCATTATTATGTACGCTCAAAGTGTTTGATACTTTCCTCTTGGACCGTAATTAAAACTAAACATGCTAAACAAGTTATGGTAGGACAAAAACAGTTAAGTAACTGTGCTAAAAAAAAATAAAATCACGCTTAGGTTGTAAGGAATATAATGCAATCATGACTTTTTCCCACTTTATAATTGAACAAATGTTTAATATTATGTATGTAGAACTTCTAAATCAGATAAGCGAACAGAGACATGCATCCCTAAGTGGTTTCGGGTGTGCTGGTTTAGATAGAAGCAGAATAATATTGTAAAATAAAAGAATTTATGCTTACGTCCAAAAACACTGAGTGAACTGAACATTATGAAGGTGTTTGCATTAAAAATGCATTTTAGCCTGTTGCTTTTGAATTTTCTTGCTGCGAGAAATACGAGGTAAACACTAGAAACACCATTTGTGTAACAGAATAATGTAACAGTAATGTAACAGGGTTTTTTTTGTAGTATCCTTCTGTATTGATGCAGCTACAATGTCAATGGAATAGAAATGTCAAATCAATGAGGGGTCTGCAGTTTGTTTGTTTTTTACACAGTGCTAAATTAAGATTGAGCGTGGCATAATGGGGCCATTTCGTTAGGCACTAGAGCACCGAGGTTAAGTACGTCTAATTGTGATGCATTGATACAGTAATAAATTATGCACCATTGTTTGTCTACATTTCTATTCAGTTGCACTTTTGCCGAGGATGTACTGTTTAAACCTGGACAAATTCCCATCGAGATGTCTCATTAGCCGTCCCAGTGGTGACGGGTCCTCGGGGTCCGAAGGGTTGTGAAAACGTAGAGTCTGCTAGCAAACGACTTTTTATTCTGCTTGCCTCTCTGTTTGTGTGCTTTCTCTGACAGCTACTGTGTATTTACCATGGGAAAAATAAAAAATAAAACCACGAGAAAATAACTGGACATTAGAGGCACATAAAACCAGAAGTCGGTTAAATGTTATGCAGTGTGAGGGAGCTGGTCAGCACCATTACTCCCAGCCTCCCCTGAGCTGACAGGAGAACAGAAGGGCATGCAACCACACACTGTTTATTTTTCTGCCTTTTTATTGGTTTTCTGACACCGGGGAAGGTTACAAGGATTCCTCAGCTCCCGAGCTTGATGGCCTGGCACTGGTTGGCGGTGTTTGTATAAATGAACATACATACGTATATCTGCAGAGTGCAACCCTGGGCTGCATGCTGATATCTCTGGGTTAGCGTTAGGAGCAATTACTAGAAATAGCTTTGCAATAAAAAATATGACAGTTTGGAAAAAGTGGAACCAGATTATGTAGCGCCAGTCCCCCGTCTACAGTTTCACATGACGTCTGTTTGTTTTTGTTTTTTTTAAATTATGATTAATATTTTTCCCAGCTTGCTAAAAGCTGTTGAAAACCTCCAGTATTTGATCCAGTATGATTTTCTATTGATCGTTATTAAATCTTAACTCTAAAATATTTTATTTTGAAACCGTCAGAAGATTCCTCGACACCCTTGATTTCAAAGAAAAGCCTGTTTTTCCTTCTTGTGATGTAACTGCTGAGTCCTAGAGTAAAGTCATCTGACTGACATCAATAATGCAGGCTTGATAGACACAGTGCTACATGCTGTGCTTACGTCATCTCTGGTCACATCATGAATCAGCTTACCTTTATTTAACCAGGAAGTGAACGAGATTAAGAGTCTCTGTGTTTTATACGTTTTAGTCTTTGTGCAAACACTTGGAGAACATGCAAATCCACATACAAAGTCTCTGGATTTGAACCCTGGACCTTGTTGCTGTGTGTACATCCAATGAAATGAATTACTAGGACAGAGCAGTAGAAGTCAGCCGGGGGGAAATGGCTTCTTGAGTGTCAGCATGAAACTAACCAGGATGGTCGCAGTGTCTGATTCTCACTGACATGCACTCTGATACATTAGGGGACTATATTTGTGTAACTAATTGCCTGATGAATTCAAGGAAGACAAAAGGCCGATGCATTCATCCTACTAGAGGCTTTTTGGGGAGAAGAGAAGGCCTTGCACTTGTTTAAAGGAAGACAATATAGCATTATGTGTCAAAATAGGATTAGGGGGTCTGCTAAAGCTCCAGCCCTGTCAAAGGAAGATGCTTTATTTTGCCGATGCTGCAAATCTCTTCCCCTTGTCTCTGTCTCTTGGCATTACTTGCGAAGCGTGTGTTCACATGCTTGTGCGATTTTCATTGGTTCTTCTGTTTGATTGTTCAGGCACCACATGACATGTCTTTGGTGCTATCTGCGCTTGACAGAAAGAAACAACTGGGTACAGTTCCCTGAATGGGTTGCACTGGTAATGTGGAGTGGCGTGATGCCCTAGAAAATTCCAGGTGTGAAGTGCTTTATTCACTCCACTGCAGAGGGAGTGCTTCTGCATGTGTGAAGTGGTAGGTGTGACACTTATTCTCCATTGTGAGCAAAATATATTTGTGTCTTTTTATGGGTGTTTGCATGTGAGAGAGTTTGGTTGCGCCGAAGTCTCGGAGGTTTTGTCCTCTTCTTCTTCTCCTCCTCCTCCACCTGCCTCATCTGTGATTGATTGGTCACAGTTCTGAATAACTTTAATTGGCTTGCCTCAGCAGTGGGTGGTTCTCAAACACAGGACTGCTGTGGAAGTCCTAGAAAACTGTTTTAATTTTTGATCATGTAGGCAGTAAGGACTCTCTGCTGCCTTCTGAGAGGGGTCTTCAGAAGTGCTACCTACAGTGTTTTAATTCTGTAAATCATCGTGTCTTCTGCCTTGTTATCTTTCTCTTCAAAAGCTGGAAGTGAAGCTCCCGCTCCCTCCACAATCTGTCCACCCCCTTATTTGGCTTCGAGCTGGACTCGCTCTCATCTCTGCCTCTGGCCCTTCTCCCAGGGCCCCGTTGTTTGATGGGATTTGCTCCACCAGTACAATTGCTGCTTCACGCATACACTCGTGTATGTGTACGCATTCATATACCGTCTTTACAAAAAACATACAGTATAGCAACCGTGTCTTCTAAAAATTACATTTATGTAATTTGTAAGTGAAAATATGCTTTCAGAGGGAGTGCACGCGCAGCCTTACAATTTTGATGTTGATGTTTAAATATATATGTTTTTGCTATCCAAGTGAAGGTTTGATAGTTGGAGATAGTGAGTAGCTAAATACAGTACCAGCATTACTGATACTTTTAAATTTGAAGGGTAGCTTATGTAGGGGAGAGCAGTATGTTATGATTTATGAGATGAATCAACATTAATTATCAAATTCTGAACACATTTCAATGACCACTAAATGACTTTCCACAGTAATAAGTTAACACACAGTAAAACACACCTATGATTTGGCCTCATGCGGAGGACAGAAACAAAATATCGGTCCTATTTGCACTAGTATTATTCCAGTACCAATAACAGTGCTTGAACTGATACTGTTGATATTTGAATCGATCCGCCCACCTCTAATGGTGAGACGAAAGAAGTATTAGTAAATCTCTGTTTTTCTATATAATACAGAAATGCTGATGTAGTAAATGCAAGAAATCTGTCATCACTTATAAACAAATGTGTAAAATTACAGAAGAAGCTGGTGGCTGTCTAGTACTCTTGATGATCCAAAAAAATAGAATAGAAATAGAAATTTCTATAGCAGATTGTGGAAAAATACATGAACCTTTCTGTGATTTAATTGTTATTGTTTATCTATTACTTAATTACTTTGGTGTAGTATGAATGGCAGTACTGGAGGTTTTTGTCAGTAGGAAACACTGTAAATCATTTAATTTAAAAAGAGTTAAAAATTACAGTTAAAAGCGGGCGTTGTGTCAGCCTGATGGGGTCTTTGCTGGGCTAATTCTTGGCCTCGGGCATTGTGTTTGTGACACAACCCTTCTCCATCCTTTTCCAGCCCCCTTGTCTCCTTCACGTAAGTGTCTTGCCACTGTTTTGGAGATAAACCAAAGTCCTTTAAATACCCAAACACCCCAAAACTGAAATAAAAATAATTTTAAGCTCCCATCCTGTTTTTACTGCTTCAGTCACACCTGCTCCTTCATAGAGATCCCCATAACAAAAGCAGACAGGGGCATGTGGTCCTCCTGTTGCCATTTTTTGGCCATCAAAACTTGTGGACCTGAAAGCCTCTCATAAAGGCCGGTCAGTATAAAATACTGACGTAGCTCCAAGCAGGATGTAGTAAAAAGCATCGCTATCAACACATTAGACTGATTAGAGACCAAGAGAACACCATTACCTCCCTTTACGAGTTATTTCACAGTGAAATTGAAAGATAACGAGCCGCGTTTCCATTTTTCCCAACCAATATTACAAACTCAAAATGTTTAGCACTCGCATACTCATTAAACTTGTTGAGCAACTTTCCGCAATCAAACGTTTCGCCAGTGCCGCTGTGCCATTTATTATCTTCACATTCAGAGAGTATCCTACCATAAAAGTAAATAAATGATTTAATGCTCATATAAGTCATTTATTTTTGAAAAACAGCATCCGGCAGTGCACAGTCGCCCCGACTTCCAACCTCACAATTTGCACAAATCTGTGTGTTTGTTTATAAATAATTCTGTTTATGTTTTTTCTGTCACCGGTTTCAATGCGGCGGCCAATTGTCTCAGTTACAACCGACGTTGCTATTTACATTAGCATCAACACTGTAATTACTATCACTCAGCGTGTATTTAGAAATGACACAGCTGATCTAATTGAATTCGAGCTAAATGCATTCGTTTATTGTGAGTTATAATCACATTAATGACAGTGTAGGTGTGACTTTAAAGGCTCTGTAACTTTTGGCGAAGCAGAAATAAATCATAAAAGTGCTTGAGGGAAAAATACAACAAATGCTTGATTCGGGTTACTGACACCTAAGAGCTCAATCAGATACGTTTTGTGTACGACAGTTAAAATTTCATCCTGACATTTACTGCTGTGCAGCTGCGTCTGCTTTGCACAGGTATTGTGTGTGTAAGCCAGCCGTCTGTTGTTGCCTACAGGCTGCTTAAGCTTCCATTGTCATGTGGATGGTATGTGAGTGAATGTTTTGGGGGTGCTCAAGAGTTAAATCCTGAAGAGTGCAATGGATTTGCTTCTCAACACAGCGAGGCAGAGTTTCTGATGGTGTTTTGGCACTATAGAATATGCGATATGAGCTGATTGATTACTGTGTGGCTGGATTCACGTGCCCACATCAGTGGTCCCTCCAGTTTTTTCTCTCTCTTTTTTTTAGGTGTGATGATTACGCGCGTACGACCGTGTATGTATGTGCTGGCATGTGTATGAGTGAACCCTGGACCACCAGCTCATTTCACACGCAGGCAGACATCAAAGGCGTTTTGAATTAACCCTGCGTGTCGGGGCCGCTCTGCATGCCATCCGCAATTTCACATCTCTGCCGCTCCAGCGGCACCAAACTTACATGCCCATTCATATTGAAATGAACAGATGGAGTTTTGCCATGCAGCGAATCGCCATCCTTCACTGAGAAAAGATAAAACTTCAAAAGAGCGGAGATACATTGGGATCTGTTTTAGCAGGTGGTGAGGCTGTGTATCGTCGCAGGTGGAGTGAAGGTGTTCTGTGTCTCTGTGAAAGTGTGGGCAAAGTGCAAGTATCGTGTTTTTTCTTATTAAAGCAGGTCAATTGTGTTTACATTACAGCTCCCTTGCAAAAGCTGGCTCCCTTTCTCCTTGATTAGACACTGCAGAAATGATGTCATGGTCACGCGCACACACGCACACACACACACACAGACGCACACACAGGTACAAACATCAAAGCATATGTGGCTCACCTCTTTTAACTCATTTCATAAATCCATAACAGGAAGCCTGTCGCCTCACCACGTTGTTTGCTTGTGTCCGAAATGTGTTTTTTGATTGTTTCGACTGGATAGCGTTACCTCTGCCTTTGCCTCCAAACACTTATTCTCACATTTTCACCTCATCTTGGCAGCTAATTTAATTTTATATTGTATTTATTGATCTGGCCGACTTCAATTT
Organism: Neolamprologus brichardi; assembly: GCF_056152115.1. NCBI lineage: Eukaryota > Metazoa > Chordata > Actinopteri > Cichliformes > Cichlidae > Neolamprologus > Neolamprologus brichardi. The sequence goes on from NC_142108.1 coordinate 19,371,473, forward strand.
CCTGCAGCGGCGTGATTCCGCCGCGCGATGAAAGCGATAATGTAGATGAACAGGCGATGGCTGATGGTGAGGATGGGAATAGTGATGAAGAGTGTGATGATGATCATTTCTGTGGGTGATTGTGATTGCGATGAGTTTGTATGCTGATTAGAGTAGTTTCTGAAGATGGCGGGGGTCGCTGAAGTGTAGGTGAAGCCATCAGCTGCGCCGTGTATTTTTAATATCCCTGAGCCATCAGTAGGCTGCCATGACAGCTGTTCAGTAAACACATTCATATTTCATTAATCTAGCCTCTCCCCTCTCCGCCCCTGATGGCCTCTTATTGTCTCCTTTAGAGGTTGTTCAGTAATCCACTGAGACCTTACCTCGTCCTGCTGTGCTACCTGCACCCACACTCCCACACTCTGCTGTAAGTACTATACGAGGAAGTCTTTTCTCATGGTTATTTGTCATACTCTTAGTGTTCTCCATGACAGCTAAATTTAACAGTGTATAGGGCCACTGTTAATACAGATACACCCACACACATATGCGTTCGCCCATCCATATTTATAGCTTGTAAGCACACAGACGCGATCAAACTACACACCCTCACTTACATGCAAACATATGTAAAATTACATAAAACCACTCAGATTTGTGCATAACAGACTTTCTAGTCATGTCTATAATATGTCTATGTGTCTTACTTATATTTACCAAAATGCTGTTTAAACATTTATTAGTCAGTCCTCTTGCGCCAAGTACATCATATTTGACACGAGTTTTTGTGACCTCCACATCATCAGTGTGATTTTTGAATCATAACGATAACTCCCTTATAGGTTTTTGTGTGTTTAAGATAAACAAACTGTGAACAATGTAGCAAAAAGGATACAAATTAAAACTCATATATGCAAATTTATATTCAGTTTCTTCTTTTTAAATAAAATTGACAAAAGATTTAATAAACACTTGGTGTAAAAAAAAATAAAAAATTCTGGCCATTACTTCATGGTTCAGGGTTTTACAGGGTTAAGACAGAGTCACAAAAAAAGAGCACAAAATGGATAATATGGCTCAACTTAACTCTCATAGGGCTGTGGGTTAGACAAAGTTATTCCAAGTTAGATGGCCTCATTTGTGAATATTTGCATGGAATCATTCTTAACCTGTGCAAAAAAACACAGAACAAAAACGTTTGCATGCAAAAATTATTGTTGCATTTATGAAATGTGCATACCCGCCTGTTTTGCTCTCAGCCTTGTGCATTCTCCATACAGTTTGCATACTATCTGCATACTGTTCCGCCTCCATTTCTCTATATAAGGAAACACACTTACATCTAGGTGAAGCAGAGGAAGTGGTGATGATGTTGTAAGAGAGAAGCCTGCACCTCTACGCAAGAAATAAGGAGAAAGCCTGACTGTAGGGAATTGAATTGGTTTTAGGAGGAAGCCAGAAGAACTGCAGCTTTCCAAAGTGCTTCCACGGGAGTGACAAATGTTTAAAAATAAATAAATTAAAATTGACTCTCAGTGAAAAAAAAAGAAGAAGCTTGGACTCAGAGTTGATTGAAGACTAACACAAAAACAAGACTCTCAAGCATCTGTGGGAAAGTGCCAAGAAATGATACAGCAAGTGATGACATCCAGCAATGATAGTCGTAATTTTTGATGAAAGATGAGAACAATTTAAGATATGTCACAATGAGATAAGAATAATGGAATATGTTTAAATTAAACCGACAGTGCAGGCAGGGCTGGATCCAGATATGAGGTCTGGACTTTGGTCATTTTGTTTTCAGAACAAGACAGTAAAAACCGACGTGGATCATTGTGGGTTTTACTTTGAAAAGACTCTATGGGAATTCTGGGAATTCTGCAGTGACTCTGACTGGCTTGTGTTTAGGAGGTTAGGTTAACACAGGACTCATGAGGAATGATTATTGGTTGGTTTAGACACCAGGAGTGAGTCAGAGGCACAGTAGAGCCAGGGCCAGGAGTGAGTAACTTTTTTTTCTTTCTGTTTTAATTTCAAGGGAGGGAATAATTCTTTTGTGTTTTATTTTATTTTATTTTTTTTACAGTCAGACAAGGTTCAACTTCCACATTTATATATATACACAAAGTAGCTTCTGTAAAAAAGAGGGAAGCTATACAAAATAAAGTACTTTACAGTTTTCAGAATTTCTGGTGTGAATTTCTTTGTACCGAATCTCTTCACAAGTCTGGCCTTTTCTGCTGGTCACTGAAGCTCACATGTTGTAAAGAGAAAAAATTTTGGACCTCATTCATTTCTAGAACAGGAACAGAACAGGAAATGTTAACATTGTACTTTACTGACAGGACACAGACTGAAGTGTTGGGGTGGTTTCCGAGCAGCCTACTAACGTTACTACGAGGTGAAATCTTATTCACATTACTTAGCTTAAGCATTTATATAATGTTAGCTGCTGCAACCATTTTAGCCCATTTCACCACTCAGTGACACCCCACAGTCCAAAGACATGTAGTTAGTGGGGTTAAGTTAACTGGCGATTCTAAATTGCCTACAGGTATGAATGTGAGTGCAACTGGTTGTTTGTCTAGCCCTACGTAGGCTGGCTACTTGTCCAGGGTGTTCCAGCTACCATAGGGTGAGAGCCCTATGGTAGTACAGGTCTGCGCTCCACAGGCTCTAGTTATCACCCTTTGTTCATCCCTGACTCTTTCGTGTCAATGAGTTGGGTTGTTGTTAACTTTTACCTGTGCTTGTGGGCATCCTCCTCCTTCAGCATGTCAGGTTAGACTAGAACACTTGTGGGTGTATGCTGCCTCCATCACTTACAGACGAATTACAGCCTCGGCACATACGCTGCCTACAGTGCCTGCCACACGTTAAAAAACTGGTGCTGTGCAAAGCTGACTGAAAAATATCACAAAGAACGCATTAACCTATCCTCCAAACTGTGAAAAAGATTTCAAGCTGTGAGGTTTCACCAGAACAAGCCCATTGGGCCAGCATAGATGACAAGTTCAGAATGCTCAGAATAGACCTTACCCTGTGAAGAGGTGACTCCACTAAAAAGAAAAAGCCACATCTTAGTCTGGCAGAAGTCTCTCTTCTTGTCCTTTGCAACTTTTCCTCAAAAGAAAGGATTCAGGGATTTCCTTTTCACTCATAATTCGTGTTTTTCAGGTAAGACCTGTGAGACATCGGTCTCAAACTAACAGCTCTAATGTTCCTGACCTTGTGCTCAGTTGTGCACCAGGCCTTAGTGCACAGTGTTATATGATATCCTCCATTCTTCAGAAATTTCCTTTTTCCTTTTTTGTGTGGCTATTCTAAGACTGTAATCGAGCAACAAAGGCTAAGGCTCCAGACACTTAACTAGCCACATTTATTGCTCCTTTAATCAGCATAACTGTTTTCAGCTGTGTTAGCATAATTGGAAAATGGTTGTTTTAATGATCAGTTAGCCTTTTAACATGATAAACTTGCATTAGGTAACACAGTGTGCCACTGGGTGGTTGCTGTGTGAAATATGGGCCTCTGTATACCTGCACAGTCCATTTAAAGTCATAAATGGACATCTGACTAATTATTCCATTACCCATTAATTATCTTCAACATTTATGATCAAGTTTGTTATTTTCATGTATCATTGAAAACAAATCCACTCTTTTTTCCCTGAAACCCAGTGTTGCTTCACTCTAAAAAATCTTTTTGTCTTTTATTAATGGGCACGCTCAGCGATCCAGTAAGTTGTGAACCAGCTCAACCAATGATCGAGCTCGCACAACACCAGGACTTGAAAGCCAAAGCAGCTAAATGGAATTTAGCCATTGCTCCTTGTGTTATTTACGTCAGCGCTTTTCAAAGATGAAAAACACCTGCAATGGAAACATTTAACAGCTACAGTTCAATGACAGCTGAGCAAATTCCATCTGCTGATGAAGGCCACTGATGTAAAAGCAAATGGAGCTACTGAAAAGTGTGTGCTTGAAAGCTCTTGTGCGTCACTGTGTAGTTCAAGTTGAGATACGTTGTAGAAGTTGAGGATAAATTACACCTTAAGTGCTCTAGGAATGCATCAGTGATCTTTTTGTGTAGTATTTTGTAGAAAGTTAGATTTGTGCCTATTGTTTCTTTTATTTTAATGATCAGTAGTATTGACCTTAAGGGATATTATGAAGGAATTTTCAGCATTCAAACCTGGACCTTGCACTACAAAACAAGTTCAACATACCCAGAATATTACTCTGATAGCATGGTTTGAATGTGTGTGCTTTAAACGTTTCAGTCAGTATGAAAGAGCTACTATTTTAATGAAGCATAGCCAATTTGAAGGCAGGAAGAAAAGCTGGCAATGTGTGAGCTTACAGTGAAGGAATAAAATTGCATCCAAGAATCTGTGTTTATTACTCATCCTCTTCTGGGAAACACAGAGACATTAGACGGAATTTCAAGAGAACTTCCAGGAACGGTGACGCTGTTTCCTGGAGATTTGATTGATCAGTAGACAGTGATTGCATACCTGTTGATCTCTAATCAGGAACATAAGCACATTAGGTTTGCAGAATTAGTTACCATGGTGATGTACCCCTGTATGAACTGGACCACATTCAGAGTACAGAAACATAAAACAAGATCCTGCTTCGTAGTACAGGTCTGCGCTCCACAGCTCACCGAGGAGTGATTGAACAAATGAAAGAGCGAATGACTGGAAGCAACGGCATTAAGGAGAACAAAGCAGTGAATCAGAGAATTAAACAATTCTCTGCTCGTTTGAGAGTGGCTACGTTCTAAAACAAATACAAACACCCACACCTCTGCAAACCTTCACATTGCCCTGCAGTGAGGCTTCGCATTGCCGGATTTTGTGTGAATGCATCCGAGGCGCTTGCCGTCATCCTGTCCACTGTGGCTTCTCCGCTCTGTAAGTGTGTGCAATCAGCATCAAGCAAGCGGCCACGCAGCTCTTTATACATTCATGACACAGGCAGAGAGCACTGCAGTGACAGAGACAGTCATGTAACCAGAGACCGTACGCAAAAAAATGGACTCAACCAGCCGTAAGTCCATTTGAACACTTTGGTTGTCGGCGTCTAACAAGTAAGGTAGCAGCTTGCCAGTCACCTGTTCTGTTCTATATGGAAACATAATTTAGAACAATATAAACATTGTGTTGTAGTTAAGACTTTAACGTAGAAAATGAGATCATAAACTTACCGGGGAATTGTTTACTGAGGTCGTAAATACTGTGAGCAGGATTCTCAAAAGCTTCTGTATAGTCAAACTTATTTTTTTAATCAGTGCTGGTGATTGAAATTGATTGTTTTATATATGGGCTCATGTGTAACCTGGTTGCAGTGTTTTCTACTTGTTCTGCCCTCACAGCCTGGACATTGCTGCTGCCTGGTGTTACACAACCTCTCAGCAAAGGTTGCAGCCCAGCAATGTCCAAAACAGAGCAAAATAAGAGAGAAAGGAGACGGCAGAGGCAGAAGGAAGAGTCTCGTTAGATGAATATGCATATGCACTTTGAGTGGGTTGTGAGTAATGGCTGAGAGGGACTATTTTTGTATCGGTCTGTTTAGGTTTTTTTTTTTTTTTTTTTAAATGAAAGTGTTGCATACTATACCTTTAAAGTTAATTTTGATATCTAAAAGAGGAGATGACCAGAAGCACGACTTGTTGCCTCTTCCATTGGTGTGATTTCAGGCCATTTGCTTTATATTCAATGCCATTCATTAGTTTGAGGCTCCCGTGTGTCATGTTGTGTTTTTCTTGAATGCAAAAAGCTATTACAGCTTTGCGGAGTTAATTTCAGGCTGATTTCTGGTGTAATTTACTTCTGCATGCCAATAATATGGTAATGGGTCACTGCGTATAGGGTGGCATTTTTTTGGAGGGCTGTCTCATAGTTCTTGTACCATACAAAACAAGCATTTGTCCCTGCTCATAATGAAGGCTCGTTGTAAATTTTTCCTGATATGAATTATTCAGGTGCACTCAGCTCAACTGATCTAGGTGCATTTGTAGATTGTGCGTGTGTGCATGTGTGTTTGTAGCTGTTCCAGATAAAGATGGTCTGCAGAGCGGGAAAAGGGATGAAGCTGTTTGCTATTGGGTAGGATTTAGTGTCAAATTTGGAGGATGAATAGTCCATCCAGGACTGATTGAGCCTCGTCATATGACATAGACACAAGGATAAAAAAAAAAAGTGTAGTGAAGCATGTGTTTATATATGTGTCTGGGTGGAGCTTAGATTTGAGTTTGTGTACATGAGGAGAGAATCTGGAAGCATGAAGACTGAGAGTGAAATCCCTTTTTGTTCACCAGTGTGGTGTATTTTTTGCAGAGATTTTGACAGTGAATGTAGCTCAAGAGGTTGTGTGTGTGTGATGAAATCCTAGTGATGAAAACCCCGTATGGCCTCCGGGGTCTGTAATGTTAAATTCACTGTTAAATGTGTGGAGTAGTTCAGCCTTCTGCTGGGACACCTTAGCGTTTGAGCACTGCCAACGAGACCAGAAGATATGAGCTAATGACATGCAGACATGGAAGCTGCACACCAGCTCCATTGTCCAGACTCACTCTGGGGTTTAGTCACTCCTATTTTGCCATACCAACGTCTGCATGTCTATTTTCAAACTGGCTCTTAGTCACTTCTTTCTATGGCTCTCATGCCATTAAGATACAGTTGGCTGGTGTCTCAAAAGGCATGTGTCTAACACAGCTAGAGTCTCTCTGTATGTAGTGGACTGCTGCACTCAAATTAGCAGCTTTTAGTCACAGTTCTCTTTGTGACTCAACTATACAGCCTCTGTGTGAGTTGATAGGCAAGGCTGAGGTCAACTGTGCACTTCTCTTTTTGTATACGGCACACTTTAAGCTTTTACTGTGAAACAGCTGAAAAGATGCATTATTTTGGGGGGGGAGAGATTTACTTGCTAAATGGTTAAACTATGTTCAGGCCATTAAAAATCCATTTAAAGTCACATAATAACAGTAGGTGGGATGGTGCTTAGCACTGATTCAGTTCAGTTCAGTTTTATTTATATAGCACAAAATCACAAGAGTTGCCTCAAGGTGGTTTATATTATAAGGTAAAGATCTTACAGTAATACAGAACAAACCCCAACAATCAGACGACCCCCCGTGAACAAGCACTTGGCGACAGTGGGAACAAGAGCGCTCAGAGAGCAACTCGCCCCTGAAAGGCAAAGGCTATACTAAAACTTTGATGTGTAATGATGTTTTTATTACAGCATGCTGACATCCACCTGCTTTTCTAACAACACGCTGACCTATGACCTTGAAGCATTAGATACTAAAATGGTGTATTTTATTATTATCTTATATTTTTTGACTTTACGCTATAAAAACTTGAGATTTTAAGATGCATTTATGCAGCGCGTGATTTTGCAAAAGTTTATGTCGTCATGGGTTTGAGTGCACCAGCTGCCTGTGTGTAGTTAGATTGTTTTCCTTCGCAGTCCAAAGACATGTATGTTCGGTTAACTAGGTTAACTGGTGATTGTAAACTTACTGTAAGTGAAAGTATGAGAGGTTGTCTGTCTCACTGTGGTGTCGCCTGCCTCTCACTGTATGACAGCTGGAACAGGCTGCAGCCCAACTGAACTGGATAAGCAGAAAATTTAGAGGTTTAGGAACACAATAGTTGAGTTCACCATCAGGCTTTCTAAAATAGATAAGTAAAGAATATCAAGCAGCTAAGTCATTTCTAATATGTCCAACTGAAGTAGAACAGAAAGGCAGAAATAGTGACCGTACCTCAATAGTTTAGCTTAATTTAACCCTGAAAAGAGTGTTATTAACGTTGCACGTGTTGGAGTTTTTGGAAATGGTGTTACTGCTTGTGACTTTAATCAGTGACAATTTAAGACAAAACTAGTAACTGGGGGCACCAGTTTAGCTAACGGTGTGAGAAGGTGCATATGCCACAAGAGCCAAATGCAGCAGTCCGGGTTTGGCTTCACACGGTCTCCCCTTCCTCTCCCTGCTACTCTTCGTTGTGCCATCTAAACAAATGATTAATTGGCTGTGGTGTGAATGAGACACGGTGGGTCCAGGGATCATAGGTTTGAGCGATTTTATTCAATATTTGTCACACCACACCACCCACCAACCCCTGAGTCCTCGTGTTTTTAACTAGGCGGGCGTGATTAAGGATGCCGTGCAGGTGCGTCCGCCCTCCATGCACGGCACTGCGGACCACTCCCCACCACATTTGCCAATCAATCATCAATATTGATCATGATTAATGCAATGGACTGAAGGGGATCATTTATAAACCAAACTAAGCTGAAACATCAAACGAAATAATGGTAACAATAGATAAGTCAATTCATGTAAAACGACTATATGATTGTTGTGCAGGTAAAACAAGTTATCGTCGAACTGGAGATTTAAAAATGCCACATTCTGCTTATAATACTCAGATAACTCATATAAAGGAAAACCACACAGTCTTGGTCAGACTCTGCTCGCCTTTTTCTTCACAGACTTAAGGACTCCACAATGACAGAGCCACTAAAGTGGAAATTGAAACTTACAGCTTGAAGAATGAGCATTTTATGAAACATTTTCCTTTGTACTGTAGCTTTTCAAATTTGTGCACCAAAGCGTAAACTTTCTGGCTCTAAAGAGGATCATTCTTTTCAGCCATCAGTCAGGCTGGTTCACAGTCGCTCTGCATCAAATATTTCTGCCACACACAAACACTCGAGCATACATATGAGACATAAATGATGAAACAGTGACATCTTTCTTCAGTATATCTCCACAGCTCTGTGCCTTGCTGCAGGAAATCAGACATTTAGCTGCAGTTTATCATGTAATATAGATGACATAGCGAGAACCAAGGTTCATCCTTATAAATAATCTTTACGATAACAAACTATGATATATTCTGTCCCAGAGATATTCATTTTGATGCTATGAGTGAGAAAGAAAATAGGTTGTGACTTTCAAACCTGATCATTTTAGGCTGAAATAAAGGTTAATTTTAAGGCAACCTGGATTATTTTGGATTATTTTGACATTGGGAATAATTCTCTGCACTTAGTTTTGTGAAAAATGTTTTTGTGAATCAAATCCTTTACCAGTCTTTAGCTGTGAAATAAAAGGAGCGGCACAGTTACAGACCGCATGCTCATTACTCAGGGTCTTAGCCTTGATCCTGAAAGGTTGTGTTAAATGTGTTTTTGTTTGGTTTTTAGGAGTACTAAGCAGTCATTTGGACCCAGCATGCGTGTCTGTGTCGTATGATAACATAGTAAGGAAGGCCCTGCATTGATCTCTGTTTTAATAGTGTGTTTGTAGAGCCTTTCAAAGAGCAGCCCTCGTGTTCAAGGCATTGATTGTTGCACAGTCACACGCTTTGTACAAATGCTGATCGACAGCTCTTTCTTGAATGTTGTCTCCGTTTGTGCCACACAACTTCGGGGGAATTGAAGCCGTCTCTCTGACTCTCTGAATTTGTTGTTCTAAATTGTCAAAATTGAGTTTCCTTTGGAGGGAATATGGCAAGCGACGTTGGCTCCAAAAAATGGTTTGGAGTCAGAATTTTCAGGATAACACAAGGAAGCTAAAAGCTTTGGATGTATTTTGATTTATGTGTGTTTCCCAAAAAAAGGGTTTGCCAGATACTATTAGTCGTGCCTGTCCCTGAGTAAACATTCAAGTTCACTGTATTCACTGTACAGTTGTTTTAATTAATCAGTACTAGTTTTGTTTCTGTCTTGTATATTTAACCATTTGTTCTACATTTTCAGCAGTAACACATTAGTATACTGTGATTGTACATGTGAAACTATAGATAAAGATGGACAGTTACACAGACTTTGTATATAGGTTTTTTATTGATTCATTTTAATAATTAATGTATACTTCATATGTTTATACAAAGAACTTAAATGCTGTATAAACCTTTAAGAAACCTCGTATAGCTCATATTTTTATATCTAAAGAGCAAACATTATTTATAGGTTTTAATATAAATCTTATGTAATTCTTATTTATCTCACATCTCGTAGCTCTCTATTTAATTTCATTTATTTTTTTGATTCATTCTCATTGCACCCTGTGGGTCAGAGAGAGATGACATTTCATTTTCCTGTGTAAACCCTGTAATTACAGCATATAGGAATTAACAAGGAAGTTGACTTTGATGATTACAAATAACAAAAATCTACTATGTAAAGCCACAGTGAGAACTCAAAGTAATGTAAAGTCAGTGAAAAAAAGACGCCTTTGTAAAATGTAGCATCACATTTGGCTGAAAGAATGAAGACAAGGCTGGAAGGAGACTAATATTAAACATTTACATTCAGGACACTGAAAGCTCAATTACACACTTCATAAAACAGGTAGACAACCAACAAAGTACGCACACACACACACACACACACACACACACACACACACACACACACACACACACACACACACACAAACAGACACACACACACACACACACACACACACACACACACACACATTGCATAATGTAATCAGTTACAACCAGTTGTCTTTTTGGAAAGAACCTAAGAAACCTGTATCTTTGCCAGCCGTCTCTGTAAGAAACACAGTAACAATGTTTTACGTGACGACGTAACGTCACCCTGCCTGGAAAAAGTAATGGGCCTGTATTTGAAGCAGGCTCGTATATAATTGCTGATATTAAGTCGTTTTTCTTTCATAGCAGGGACTTGAGCGATTATCTTTTTCATAAAGCGTTATTTTAGGATCTGCCCTAGTTTCCCCTGTTAAAGTTGGTTTGTTATGCTGTTAGTACAAACTCAGTGCTTCCTGTAACTGTCAAATTAAAGGTCTATAGTATTTCAGTGGTCACTACTCACTACTTTTATTGTGAACATTAGATGGCGAGTAACAGCCTAATGGGATAAAAGACAGGGAAAAGCAAAGTGTATCAGAGTAAATGAATTAAAAGTAAAGAAAGAACAAGAAGTATTGGAAACAGTGTTATCATATTCCTGAATGCATTATTAAGGTAGTAGAAATGCACAGTACATTACATGCAGTATACACTTTACATAATGCCAGGAATCTAGGACCATCCCTGTTTCACCGGTTTGGTGCCAGGCAATTAGTACCTATTTTTACGATTTAATCGTGGTTGGCAAACAGCTTACAGATCCATTACCAGGCTCTTGACCACACCCTGTGCCATTATTGCAGAGCCAGCTTTTAGTTGACTACTGGCTTTTAACAGAGGAAACACTACAGTTTGTTCATACGAGATTGGCAGTGTCTTTGGAGGCACACTTACTCAAGAATGGAGACGTTTAAACCTTTTTAGTCTGTGGCCACAGTTTTGTCTTCAGGTTCTGAGGGTCTAAATTTTTAATAGGATTTCAGTCAACAATTATTTTTGAATGCGTTTTGTCTCACAGGTTGCGGATGTTTTCGGAAACGAACCTAATTCACGTGAAACTTTTGCCAATCCTGGATTTTGTATTTGCAATTTTAATGGATGTGTAATTGCTTGCTTTATGAATAATCAGATGAGCTCATGCAAAGAGGAGTGAAAGTGTGGGCTTTCAGCAGCCAAACAGTGTGCTGCTTCTGTTGAGAGGGATCAGATCCAGTTATGTGGAAACCACCGACTAAGCTCTGCAGAGAGACATTAAGGTGCATGGGGGGTGTATGTGAGTGTGATGTGATTGGTGCTCAAGTGTGAGATTTTACATCTGACCTGTCAGTGTTGTGTCAAATATTTACATATTAATATCACACTAACAGGTCATCATTACAGGCCTCATAGCTAATGACAGCTGTAGGATTAGGTTTATATATTTTAAATTAATCAGGCTAATATTTTCAGTTAGTGTAAAACTGCACAGAATATTATAATAATGGTTCATTTAACATACAAGTTCCCTGGTTATCAGTTTAGTCATGCACTGGAGGTCCTAATTCCTCATGCATGCTGCAATATAGCAAATTGAAACCATTGTTTTAATGGGAATAACCACTAGGGGCCAGCTTCAAAACAGCATGGAAAAATATTATGGATTGGATCAGATTTGTAGTGCAAAATGCAGACTCTCATCTTCTTTTTCTGCTCTTAGATAAATTGCTGGTTCAGGCACATTGCAGATTAAGAGAATGGAAACAATAAAGAACTGAATTTGGGTTAAGCTAAATATTTAAAGCTGAAGTAGAGTTCACAAAAACGACAATGCAAGGAACTGCTACATTCGATGAAACAGTTTCCAGCTCATTAATTATTATTATTATTTATTTTCTGGTTTTACTTTGTGGTGATGGTCGGTTTTCATTGCCAGAGTAATGAAAAATTCCAAACAATAGACAAACTGACAGAGTGACAGTATCCACTACCCACGTATATCCAGTTATAGGTGCTGGTGTTGTCAAACCACAGCTCTTTTTAAGGCCACGCTTGCTGTCGTAGGGGTGTCCCATGAAATAGTTAAGCCCAGGCTCTCTTTCTACCCTGCAGAATGGGTAGGCATTAATCTGGCCCAGCTGGACAGAAGGAAATTAATGATCATTTACACTGACGACATAATCAGGCTTCACGCTGTCCTCCGATACTAAATTGCTTCTTTTGTTGCACAAGATCTCCGTCTTTCTCTCGCCATCTCTCTCTGTCAGTAGCTTTCTCTTTCTCGCTTGCTCTCAACTCCCTTTTTTCCCAGGTCGTTCTCTGTTATCGGTCATTAAGTGCTACGTTTCCATGGAAACAGCCAGTTTGGCAGGAATTGGCATGCTGTAAAAGTGGTCCTGTGATGTTCAATATGGAGAACTATCTGCCTTCCGCTGAGAGCTTGTCCAGTTTAGTGTGCCACTGCAAACCTGTTAGGGCTGCGAGTTGCTGAGGGAGCGAACGGGGCTGGATGCGACTCTGACATCTCTGCGGGTTAGATATGGAGGGTTGTTAAGGGCCCCCAACCCCACCTCCACCCGAAGACATCCCAGCCGTCCCTTATCTCTCCACGAGGGTTTGCGTCGCCGTACGCTTAATGCAGTCACTTCTAAGAGCAGTAACCCTGTTGGCAGGTTACATGGGGGCCGTCTGTGTGTAATTAGGCTGTGCTCTGTGTGTAATGACTTAGCATGGAGCCACTCTCTATCAGGCCCAGCAGACAGCCACTGTTAGCATCACACAGCGGGAAGGAGGGAGGAAGACTTTTGGCCGTCACCAAGGGCAAGCCTATAGGACATTTCTGCAGCCATGTCTCTCAGAGGGGAGGTTAAATTGAGTTCCTGAGTCAGTGAAAATCCCCCTATCACTTATCGAAAGGCAAGAGGGTTAAATATTCAGTCTGGGAGGTTTGAAATGTAATCGGCACTGTGAGTTTAAATTGTCTTTGGATTTCTCCCTCTCTGCTCTCTTCTGCCTGTGGTAAGACAGATAAGTTGACCGGAATAAAATGGATGTCATAGCGGCTGTCACTCAGGTAGGCGCCGGGCCTGCAGAGTCAAAAGCTAAACTTAACTCACCAACCATTTGATATAAATTTGGTAGCTAATTTAAAGGCAGCATCAAGAGATGTATTTTAAGCTTCAGTAGGCGGAAATCTAGAAATGGCAAGGTCTTTTAAGCTCCTCCCACCAGGTAAGGACTTGCATACGCTGCGGCTCATATTCAGTGAAAGTAAGTCAATCCTGATTTTTGGCTACCAGGGGTTTTCAAACGCTGCTCAGTGAGGTTAGAGTCGTCTCCTTAAGCCATCTGGATTCCAGTGTGGATTTTTATTCTTTATACTTCTTTATATTGCTCCGATTTAGTCTGACCTATGCTTGGCCCATTTCCTGGCCTGAACTTGATTTTTTTTTTTAAACTATTGTTATGTCAGATTTTTAAGGCTAAAAGGGTAAAAAGGAGTTTCTGTTACCTTTCAGAAAACCAACAATATGCTGAAAGCTTATTAAGGATTTTCTTTTCATCCAATGACAAAAACAGGTTGAGTCCCCTGGCTTAAATCAAGAAGTTCACTGCATAAAACATTAATCCTCAGATTTTGCCAAAAATATATTTTTCTCAGAGCACAACAACAGATGGATGGGATAATTCCATTTGTTCGTGGTAAAAGCTTTAAAACAAGATGAAATGCAAGATGAAATGTGCCAGATTGCTGCTAGGATTAGGCAGATGTATTTCAGGTGGTTAACTGGGTCGCCTGGTAATTGTAAGGCTGCTGGTGCAATTTCCTTACTGCTCCTGCCTACATCTTTCAGCGTTCTCGAGGAAAACGGAGAACCCTAAATTGCTCCGCATGCTAATGCGTTTTGGGTTGTAATCAAGTTGATTTGAAAAAAGGTTCAGAAATGTAATTCAGGTGTAAGAGGAGAGTTGCAAAGCAGCTTGCAGATGTACATTAACTGTAGCAATTTAAAAGCTGCAACCTCTAGTTCCCCATAAGATGCATATGCATGTGTCAGCTGAGGCATCAGCTGCTGAAGGCTAAAAGAGAACCCTGCATCCTTGCAACTATTCTGAAAAGCTCTTAAAAATGAACATTTATTTTGAAATCAGACTAAAATCATAATAAAAAAAATGACTCAGTAATAAACATAACTAAGATGCAGATTTTTTTCTTTTGCAAGGTTACTCTGTGTGACATATCATCTGTATTTTATGATAACGAGTGCTGAATTCCACTGCTGTGCATCTTTTAAGCCATTTGAATTATATAATAGCTCCTCATTGACCTCTGCTGCTCTAATACCTCTATGAAGCCTTATCTCCAAATTCTAACTGATCCATGCTTGGCTGTTTCCGGCTGTGCAAGTTGCTTACTCTTAGCTCATTATTCATCTCATATTTACTCATGTTTTACAAGGGAGATTTAGGTTAACTCGTCTTATTTAAAGAGCTGACAAGAGCAGTAACGCTGCCAGGAAGGTAGTATTTTTTTAATACGTATAGTCCAGCGCGGTGGAAACGGATAGTCACTTCAGGTTAAAATCTAACACTAAAGCTTGGCAGAGATGGTCAGAGACCAGGGGAGCAGTTTATGCAGCGTAGGACAGATTTGGCTTCGGTGTAAAAGATGCTGTATAGATATGAGCTAACGGACAGAAACAGGCAGATTGCGTGTAAGAGCAGCGGTGCCTATATTTTGTGTCACAGATTACCTAAGAACATTAGCATGAGCAGTGAACTGCAAACCAAAAATAATGCAATTGGACATTGATTATTTAAAAACATAATGAACCAAAGCTGCTATCTTTGCTATAGTATTTGTGGATGTGTGCTGAAAATCATGCTGAGAGAAGTCTAGTTCCTGTCAAAGTACGTTTTCCTGCTAACCCTTCGTATCAATGGTTTAAAACAAGTCAACCTAACAGACTGATGGACAGCTGCCAGGCTTCATCAGTGGCGTGGAAGTTGCGCAGTAATTAGTCAAATGAGGAGGAAGTGGAGGAGACAATACAGAAAGAGAAGCCCCCTGGGGCTCTGTCTCCTCATCAAGAGGACCGCCGTGGCCACTCAAACACACACACAGTGAAAACACAGCCACTCAAACGCTAATTAAACCAACATATATATACCGCAACATCTAGAGTCACACACAAAATGAAGCACGTACGCCACCCAATAAGGTACATGCTCACACATGCTCTCGCACAGGCTGACACTGATCACATGTTTCTTTGCTGCTGCTGTGAGTTAATGCGATGGGATGGGAGATGAAATTTGGATGATTGTATGTGTGATATACAGCAGGCCCTGACAGAGACATTACTGTGACAATATGCAGGCAGTTTTAGTGCCGCATAAACTATTGAATAGGGGGTGTTGATGGGGAGGGGGCTGAGGAAGTCAAGAAAATAAGAGAAATGGGCGATGGAAGAATTATAGGGAGGATATTTTTGCTGCTGTCTATTTGAGAAAAGCTAGTGGATGGAAAAAACAATTCCCTACCATCAGCAAGTTAATAAAAAGGCTGCAGTTTATCTCTGTCTAAAAGACAAATACCCTGACTGAGGCAGGATAGAAGGGAGGAGAGGAGCAGGGGTGAGGCTGCCCCACATTTACCTTCGTCCTTCCCCGCTCCAACAAGTCACTTACTATGAATCCCTCAGTCCGATATTTGCCAACCGGCTGGCTGGTTTTCAGCAAACAATTCTGGGATCACACACCACTTCTGCATGACCCTTTGGTTGTGTTGACAGGGCTAATTAATGAATTCATACTAAACCTGGCAGTTAAAAGATTGCTGTGGGCTCCATCTGTCCATCTGCATAGCGAACGTCCCCTCACATCCCCACATGCAGTATTGGCATGCATTGTTTTTTAAAAGAGTGATTTTTTAAATCTTCTTTTTTCTCTTTTTTTTGAATTAGTTAAGTTGTGCGACACTTCTTGTAAAGGGTGTTGTATTCTGGGATGGTTGAGCTATAATGTTGAGTAAATTATGACCCAGATTTTTACATCACTACAAGTGCAAACACTTTGGGGACCTCCGTATCTTGTAAAATGTGACACGAGTAAGCTCTGTTTGATCACTATCACTTTGCGTACAACTAAAATGTGGGGAAAGACGGCGAATTTAAATAGTCTGATGAGATTTGTATGAGACTGTACCTGCAGGTGAATAGGCTATGTCAGCACGGAGATTAAGCGAGGCTAAGCGTATGCAAAGTCCTGTCTCTGTGGGCTGTTTGTTCACGTGTGTGTGGCTTTGGTTGTGTGTATGCAAATGTTGTTTCCCTTTGTTTAAACCTGTTTGTATCACTGGATGACAATCCCTCTGATAATGTTACAGAAGCCAACACACCCTTACCCCCAATCCCCCTCTGCCGGATTTCATCCTTCTGTTTCTTTCTTGCTCCGGTCTCAAACTCTCCCCATGGGGTTTATGTAAATATTTAGCCCAGCCTTACTCTCAGATGATGGGTGCCCGGATGGAGTCTGCTCTGATTTACTTTGTGTTGGGACAGGTACCCTGGATTGCCTCTGAGGCTGTACTCAGATGTTTATTTTTCTTTCTTTTTCCCCCCGCCTCTACTCAATGCCCAACAATATCTGGCTGTGACACTTTGTGGCTGACCCAGGCTCATTTGCACCTCTGTCACTATTTTAATATTCATTGAAAGCATTTCATGTGTAGAGCAGCTGTTTTTTCGCCAACATTTCTAAAGCCGCTTTTAAACAAGCCCCGCAAACCCGTTCACGACCAAATTGGCACGATGCGTAAAGTGTAAATAAAAACAGGAAGCAATAATTTGCAAATCACAGCCTTCAATGTTTTAATGAAAAAAGTATAAAGACAACAAATAAATGACAAAATTATATTGTAGTTTTGAAACAAAATGTGGGCTCGTTTTCAATTTTCAGTTTACGCAGGAGGACAAACACACACACACACACACACACACACACACACACAGACACACACACACACACACACGCACACACACACACGCACACAGACGCACACACACACAGCATTCCCAGCACTGACAAGGATAGCCAGAGGAGCAGTTTATGCAGCTTCCCTGATTTTGCCTTCTATAAAAGTGAAAATTGAGTTTGATTGAAGTCGGAGAGCTTTTAGATTTTGTGGCGTCTGCTCAGCTCCGCCCTTCCCAACACACATCTAAAGCGAGGGGAGGGGAACTTGTGCGACCGTAAATGACATCAAAATGCAGTACACAGACACTTTCACTAAGCTGAAATGAAACAAGTACACTTAAATTTGGGGAATAACATTAACCAAACATTCATATGCACGCCCCCACCACTGCTTTGAGAAACTTCTCTACGAGGTAATTGTAGGTAAAGACACTGACATTTTAAACAAATTTGGGTGGGGGGTGTTTACCTCTTTTTTTTAAAAACAATACACAACCTTTCACAGAGCCGGTTGCTGTAGTTTTAAAAAGTGGAATATTTTTCAGTTCTTGCTTAGTTCCTTTTTTCTCGTATGCTGTAGATGTTAGAGGGGCCAGCTCAGTGTGCTGACTCTGACTACAGATGCATGTTGTAGTCTGCAGTGTGGTTGGGTATTGTTATGATGGGTCAGCAGAGCCTCTCCTGTAAAGCATGGAGTGAATGGCATCTTAGCATTTAGTATTAATGGAGTCTTTACAGATTTGCAGTTTAGCCATGCCACGTACAGGCACCATAGGAACTGGTATTTAACTGCACTGGATAGTCCCTATATTTTTTAACCCAGAGGATGTTGTTGTTTTTAGGCCATAAGGCCACCTTAAATAAGCTTTAATTTTGGGAATGGCTGGGGGTCAGGTGGTAGAGCAGGTTGTCTACAGGTGGATCAGTAGATCTTGGGCATGATACTGAACCTCGTGTTGCTCCCAGTGCACCTATTAGTGTGTGAGTGTGTGTGAAAAGCAGCAATTAATGTGTGTGTCACTGGGGGATGAGACTTATTGTAGAAACTGATTTGAGCGCTCAAAATGGAGTCGAATGCTGCTATATAAGTGCTACTTATCATTTGGCCCCAGAGGAGATGACTTTAGTGTTTTTTTAAGCCTGAGTGCATAAAATAAACATATGATCAACATGTGTGAAGAAGGTAGCTGTGGATGTAGTGTAAGGCACTCGAATGAGTAAAAAACACACCAGTCCATAGTCCTGAGGACATGTAATGTTGATGCATGTGAGTAGGCGTCTGTCTCTCCTCCACTGTGCCCACACAGGTACAGAGTGGTACTCCTCCACACATAGGCTGGGAGTCTTTTGCTGACATGAAAAGTTGTTAAGGGGGACATGAAGTAGTATCCCTGCAAACACAGTTACCTTAAGCACAAATTTAAAATCAAATTAGCAGGCACGCACCTTGATTTCAAATGGGGCAAAGGTGCGACCTAAACTTGTGTGTCAGTTTTATACAAAGTTGCTTACGTTACACAATAGTGAGGCAGATTAAACCGAACATGAATTGTTAATGCTGATATTGATTTGATGGATTATTCTGAAAGCGAGCTAAAATCGCCTTGATTCTCAAGCTATTGACAATCACTCAGATCTCTGGTCTCCAAGGTCATCATCCATCAGCACGGCCCTACACCAAAAAAAATGTTTCTCTCAGCCTTATGCTGCTTTATGTGCAGAAATTCAAAAGCTGACAGACCTGCCATGTTTGGTCATGGCTGCTCAGCTGTGATCTGGCCGTCAATGTGCATTCACCGAATGAAAGATGCAGAAATTCAAAGAAAATTCAACAGCAAAACATAAAGTTTCAGTATTGGTTTTGGCTCATACAGATGTATGAACCATCTTCCTGGTGTGCTACATTCT
This sequence comes from Neolamprologus brichardi, assembly GCF_056152115.1. NCBI lineage: Eukaryota > Metazoa > Chordata > Actinopteri > Cichliformes > Cichlidae > Neolamprologus > Neolamprologus brichardi. Next base: position 19,390,722 of record NC_142108.1, read on the forward strand.
GATCTGTTTGCGTGATGCGGTGCCTGCCCTGGTATACAGGAGCAAAGAGGGACATAGGAGTAAAGTATATGTCATCAAAGCAGGCGACATATTAATTGGGTACGTGTTGTCCATTTCTTTTCCTCCTCTGTCTCAAAGGGATAGAAAACCTCCTTGAGTTACTAACTTAACAGTAGCAGTTAGGGTCTGCTTTTTTCTGCATCTGACTGGACTCTCAGAGTCCTATTGAACTGTAAGAGCTTTCTGGTGTGTTGTGTCTTATCGAGCTCCTCTGAGGGCCCGCTGCTCCCTATGTGTTCTTTCTTATTGAACTCTTCCTGGGGCCTCTGGAAGCCCCGTCTGCTCGACAGAACCCACTAATATTCCTTAATGATGTGGCATCAGTCTCTGTCAACTTCTGCGTCGCTGCAGCCAGACGTGGCCTATTGTGGCTGACTTCACAGAGAGATAAGCAGTCCTCTCCTTTAGACACAGGCGAAGGCACAATAACATCAGCACTGCCGAGGAACATCAGTGCTACCGGCGAACATAGCAAAAAAAAAAAAAGAGTCAACAAACAAGTCTTTATAAAAAGTGTCAGAGGCAGAGAGAAATGGTTTTCATTTTTTTATCATTTTCACTGTTTTGCCTTTCCTCTGCTCTGTTGATGACAGGAGGAACATTTTGAAATATTCAAGGTTTGTGTGATAACATGAGTCAGTACTGAAATGTTATGCAGCATTAACAATTTTTTAAAAAAAATAGTATGGAAATTGACTTGCAGAGCGGTGGACTTCTTTGATGAAAATTTGAAGCCAGCTGAATCTGCATACCACTTTTTAACAGTCTTTTTTTTTTTTGAAGTCTTGTCACCCTCTGTCTTTCCATCTGCGTGTTTACAGTGACACTTAGGGCTTGGCACATTGAAACCAGTCATCATGGCTAATGATGAGAATGTGAGTATGTGCGACGCTGCACGGAGGGTGTGAGTTTGCGGACAAGCACATTTGTATCTCTCGCTGTGTGTGCGATTTTTCAAAACTTGAATGTCCCGACTGCCAGTGAAAGCATATTGGTGGCGATTGGCAGAGATACTGTCGTATCCTGTGTGAGCGTTAGCGGCAGAAGGTTTGACTGGCCGTCAGAGGCGCTCTGGAGAGCCACCTCTCCTCTTTTCCTGTGAGAATGACAGGCCTGCACAGAAAGCTGTCTAAGCGTCACAGCTTCCAGCCAACAGCATAACTGATTAACGCTGCTAATTTGCTCCACATTTTCCAGTACGTGAATTATCATTCCTCTTTACAAAAAAAGGACGGCCACTGCTTAACAGTCACATCCACATTTTGTCTGTTTTGATTGTAATTTTTATACTGTAAAATGCTGCTCAGAGCTGTCATGTCTGTGTATTATAAATGGGACTTAACCATGCCTCTAATCTTTCAGTGGGGGGCGGGGGGGACATCAATCATCGGCCTACTTTCAAGTCTAAAAATGCATAAAATGATTTGTATTTGTTGCCTTTATATTGTGGTGATGTGAACTGCAGAAGCTGCCCTATATAGTAGGGGGAAATAAATAAGTTTAAGTACTCTTCCTGAATTCAATTTAACCCTTACCCTTTACTTGAGCTTTTTTTTTTTTTTACTTGAGTTGTACTCTACAATATATTGGATTGAAAGAGTCCTACTTCACATCACCAGCCCTGGGTTTTAGCCCTGGGATTCAACATCACTTCAATTGGAGACCCCTGGGGTTGATTTACACAAAAATTGCTTTGATCCTGCAGAAGGTAAAAATGTGGATTCCTCTAATAAATCTATTGCTGGTTTCAAACTGTTTTGCAATCGCAGATTGGAACCGCTGAACAGGGTCGGGCGATATAGCCTCAAAATTGTATTATCACAATATTCTAGGAAAATTTGCCATAACGATATTTTGAATAATCCAGAAAAATAAATATATATTTTATTGATGATTGCATCTTGCAGGCATTTATAAGTCATCCTTGATTCCCAGTGAGCCACTTCCATGGATGACACTTTTGCTAACTTGAAGTATGAACTATTGAAACAAGGTGCCAGCAGCAGTACAGTGCAGTAGTAGTGACACAGAGTAAGTCAGATGTAAGTAGTATACTAAGTAGTGTTTTCTCTGGAAACACTAAGTAAAAATATAAAATAACTGCTTAATACTTTAATATAACAGTAGTTAAAGTAACTTCACCTTAGATCTCACCGTAAGCTGCACAATATTGTCAAATAGTAAAACTGAAAAATATATGTAAGCAGCTGCTTTTTCACCGTGTAAGCACATCAGTAATTTCTATCCACTGATGCTGTTTCTGTCAAATGGAGTGCAACTAGTGAGTGCTCCAGCGATGCTCGGTGGAGTCTTTTGTTTACTTTACATCACCAGCTGCTCATATCTCCTACTTCATAGTCAGGTTGTGCTCAAAGGTGTGCTTTTGTCTCCAGTGGTGAAACAAGTTTGCCGTTTCCACCTTTAGCGGGAACAGTTTTCTTGTATATTTTGCATAGCACTGTAGTTTTTTAAAACTTGAAGGAGCTCCCTTTTTAGATACTAAGTCATCACGGGGGGTGACACGTGTCTCTTGCTCTCAAACATGCTCCAGACAAGGATGAGGGACCATAAACTACACCAATGATATTGGGATATGACAGTTTTAGATCACGTAAGAATTTATACCAGTATTACTGCAGATGATGTAATATGGCAAAGTGTATTTTATTATGGGCAGTTGACAATGCAGTCAGGTAAGCATGCATTCAGATATAGTGTCATCTGAACCAAAATTCTACTGCCTTAAAAGACTGACTACAGTGACCATGAAAACAATGAGTCAGCCTTACGCAGCTATGCAGCGCTCACCCTTCCATTCGCACTGAAGGATTCTTAGTTTGTTCTCATGTTTTCTTCACATTATTGTCCCATTTAAATCAGTTTATATAACAATCTGTATTTTTATGCACATTAATCCTGATAGCAGTGGAAGGGAAGGGATTCTCCACATGATATATGTAAATATGCCAAACTGGAACTCCAGGGGGGACTTTTAGTTTTAGTTTAGCTTTAGTATTTAGTGGTCTAAGTACTGCAAGAGCTACTGTGTAAAAATAGAAATAGATGAAAACATGGACAGGCTTTACTGCAGTATTTGAAGTGGAGAGTGTTGACCAGCATCAGTATTCAGTATTGAATTCAGTATTCTTTCACTTAATTGATTATATCTGAATAAAGTACTTATTTTGAATTTATTTTATATGAAACTAGACAAAACATATTCAAAAATCCAATTATGTGCATCAAGTACAGTTAAATTCACTACTCATATTGGTAGGCTTAGTTGGATTTCATAGCTACAGTTGGATTATAGATGCACAGCACATCAGTAAGTGAACAGACCTCTAATATTTCTGCTGTTATTTATTTTTTACAAGCGCAGAGTGCCTGAAGTGGTTTGCCTCAGCTGAAACACTGCATATGATTTTCAGAAGAGTTGCCAGCGACTGCGTTTGTGTGTTTTTTTTTTTCCTCCGGTAGCTGCCCCATTACCTGAGTGAGTCAAGCTCTAAAGCCCTCAAATATAATTTCACACAGGCTGATGTACTTATGGCCCTTCAGCGATGATGGTCACTCATCTCCAACCTCTAGGTAAAGGGTATTTAAAGCTCCTCAGGCCCTTCATGCCAGCATTACCATGCGCTGTCAGTCTACACCCAATACTCCTCCAGCACAATTCTCATTGGCCGGCCAGAGCTTAGTCTAGCTGACAGCACTGCTCAATCCTCTCCTGGAGTAAACAGAAACCTCATCTGCTTGTTGAAGGAGATTGTAATGGCCAACCTGTCGGATAGATGAGTACCCTACAGTACTATTGGCCTTTATTTGTTGTGGTTTTTTATGAGTGTATGTACAGCGATGATGGAGATAAGTTTGCCTTTCATCAGGTAAACATAATAAAAAAAGTAGAGAGAAACTGATACCAGTAGGGGCTTATGTGACAGCAGGGCACGATTAAAAAAAATAGTCATAGGTCACCGGAGAAGGAGACATGATGTGTAGGTGGATACAGTGCAGCGGTGTCATGCTCATTTAAACTGAAAGAGCACTTGCCAGCACAGTTATATTTAACTGACATCTAATCTGAAGACTTATGTAAATATGGTCTTGAAGGGGTAAATGGATGAAATGATAATTACCATTAACCAGACAAACTTGAATAGCTGGAAAAAACTTATAATTTCAATGTATTTAACGTATAATTAATTATTAAAATAGAATTGATTATGCATTTAGACAGCAGAGCTATGGGGAATGTTTAGTGAAGTAGATCAAATTTCACCACAAAGTAATTTAGAGAGATCATGGTAATATGCGGTGCAGTACACAGTAACCCTGTGTGGTGTTTTTCCTTGGCGAACAGCGGCGTGTATTATGGGCAACAGAATCCAAGTAGTATAAGATTTTAATAGGTGTTCTGCTTTTATTTTAGACCTGCACGTACCAGCCTAATGTTTGCTGCACAAGCCAATTTTCATATATTTTGGACCAATGACAATAGTTGGCTTAATTTCTTAATGGTTAGCCGACTCTGCACTTTGAGGAGGTAATTAAGGAGTGCATTTTCCGACATGTCTGTTTGATGAGTATAGCAGTATAGCAGCAGAAACTGCACAATTATGCAGTCCATTTGAATGATTTTTAATTCCCTAAATGATGGCAGTTGCATTAGAGCAGTGTCTCTTTCCTGTAAAAATCCTCCCCAAAGCTATATTTTGATAAAGGGGATTCACAAACGAGGAACGATAAAAACACTGACCTCACTATAAGTCGTGGCGGATAAAGCGATTTGGAATTTGTACATTAAGCATTGTGAATTTTTTATCGATCTCTCTCTTTGTGTTTTGTTTCAAGGATCAGGATAGAGAAAGTCCTGTTTGTAATGTCCCCGAGACTGCCATGAATCTTCCGGGGTGAGGCGGACCCAGAAAGTACTACCACACATTAAGGGAATGAATATTGATTTAAAACCAAATTTGACATGGTTTTAAAATTGACTAGAAAAATGCATCACTTAAAAGAGTCAGGGGTTTGTAGTCTGTCAATGGAGCGGAAAAAAATTCGCTCTTGTTTTATGGTTTAATACGATTCCATTAACGGCTTCTTGCACCTTGGGAAAAAAAACGTCTGAAGCAGGGGCAATGAGTAATTTATCTGTGTGAGTGAATTCAGAGTGCGACAAAATAATGGTTTGGCGATATTTTCCAAGCTTCCTTTTTCAATATGGTATCAAAATCTGGTGCCCGATGCTTCTTCAACCTTCAGCCTTCTTCAAAATAGATTCCCACAGCAGCTTAACTCACCAGACTCATCAATTCATGACTCTTTCTTGTGGTCCTTATCAAACGAATGAAGGGATCGTCAATATAAGTTGACCAGAGAAGAAGAAAAACTCATAAGGATAAAATGCAGACAACTTAAACAACTAATTGAATTGACATTTTATTTATGTCACCAAATGAGTTTCCTCCAAATGGTCTCTGGGCTGTGGAGCTCGGTATTCCTCGATATTGAAAGGAGCCAGCGGTGTTTTGAGGATGCCTCCCAAGTGAGCTGTTTCTGGCATGTCCAACCCAGGGCAAACCGTGGACACGCTGGAAAGATTAAGACTCTCTGCTGCCTTGGAAGCTACTTGGTGTCCCTCCGAAGAGCTGGAAGAGGTTACTGGGGAGAAAAGTGATGTCTAAGCATCTCTGCTAATGACTGTTGTCTACATGTTGTAGCTGTTTACTGTCACCAGGGGGCAGTGTCACAAACAACCCATCTGTGGGACACTCTTGCTCGTTCTGTTCTTGGTCCTTGCCGATCTAGAGAAGAGTACGGTAGCTCCAAGAGGTCAAATGGACTGCAGCTGCAAATTATGTGAATCATGCGATTACAACACATAGTACCTTCATCATGTAATCCCTGACAACACTGATGAACCCTCATGTTCTGACTTTTGCAAGGTTTTTCTGTTTGCTGGTGTTAAGTAGCAGTCCATTTGACCTCTCAGGGCCACTGTAGAAGTGACCGTTATACCAAGCTGAGCTGAAGTAAAACCAGATAATAAAAATATCAAAAACATGTCACCTGCAGCCGTTGTCTGTGCTTCTTATGCTGTATTTTTTTTTTTTATTCTTGATGTTTTTTCACGCTTCACTCTGAAGACTGCTCCTTTTTTTGTTCTGGCTCACCTTTCAACCAATCAGCATTTGACCAATGCACAGTGTCACCCATGTTTGAAGACGCTGTTTGTAGGTCAAATGTGTGGGCTGTTGTGTTTCTGGAGGACTGCACACAAGAATATTTGCATAGGGTGAAAACCCCTCCCTGTTGTCTCTCTGTGGCAAAATACCTTCAAATCAGACACAACCGATAGACCATAAATTTAGCATCACACTGCTGCACCTGTGACAGAGACCTGGATAGGGAGGATTTTCTCCTCCAGGTTTAGATATGGTGACGCGTTACGTATCTTGCAGTATTTTTAGTATCACAAAATTGCTGTATTGTGGTCAAACTGTTATTGTGGGCAATTTATCACAATAATCTTGAACAGTGAGTGACTCTGTGGTGTGCCAAAAGAAGATTTCACCTTCACATTTCACTTTGTGTTGTTTGAAACTAAGCAAGATCCCTGGTCCTTGAGAGGGCGGCCAACATAAACATCAGGCAATCTCAACAGAGTGCTCGGCTGGCATGGTTTTAGCTTCTCAGGCAACGCTTGCATGTTCAGTGGGCCAGTGGAGGGAGACTGCGTCTGGCTGCTTGCCCAGCTTTCAGCTTGACAGAGACGGATCAAATGGATGGCTGTGATTTCCTTTCCTAATTGTCCACAGCAGCACATCAATCCAACAGAAATGGATTTTTTGTTTAATTTCAAGCAAGAAATCGGAAGTTCATCAAGTCTTGAATAAATATGTGTTTGGTTTGTAAACGTTCAGTTTTAACCTTTGAGCAAACAACATTAGTTTTGTTTATGTGCATACATTTTTGCATCTGTTATTCCAGATATTAGATTAGATCCAATATTTTAATAGATTTTTCTCAGTTCTAAAGTATACAACCACACAGGGGCAATGCAATAATAGCAGGTTGGACCCCTGGAAAGTCTGTAATAGTCAGCATTTGTGGTTGACTGGTGTACAAAAAAATATGCATTAAAAAAAGTACTACTGTTCATTTAGGAGCACTTTAGTCAAAAGAAAATTGGTATTTCCATTAGCAGCAATTTAGAGGCCTCTGTTCTGAAAGAGCATATCTCTCTGCCCTTCATAACCGGAAGCAGGCAGAGTAGCAGCAGCCAGAGCAGGAACCACTCAGTACAGAGGAGGCACGAAGGACAGCCTGTCAGACACCGCATAGAAAAGAGGGGCGGGGCTGTTGGTGGGTTTTGAAGCAGTTTGTAGATGTTCAGTAACTGTGGGCATCTTAAATAGGACACCCTATTTGAGATTTGTCAAATAGAAATATAGGAAGGCTTCAGTTCAGTCATCTGCTGATGTGGGCTGACAGATCACTGAGATCAGATGATCTGGTGGGGGTTGCATTAACCTTGACTTTATGATCTGCCACCTTTGATTTTAAACCAGTTTGAGGCCTTGCTGAAAAAACAACAGGAAAAAATCAACCTCTAAAAACAAGATGATGAGTATTTAAGAAGCAGCTACTCGAGCCCAATGCTGCACCCTGCTGACTGCTGTTTTTAAGAAGATTTGGAAATTTTCTAATTAATTTTAGACATCTTAGCATCTCCTGAATTAGTTATGACAGCTTGTGTTCATGCTGCGTCAGATCCCCTTTTCTGTATTGTGGAGCTTAACACGCACCTTCTTTTTATAATTGATTTGCATGCACGGTGATATGTCCTTATTTATGAAGAGTTTAGTATAAACTAAATTATTACAGATTCTTAGCTTCAGTATGTGATTGACTGATTGAGGAAGTCAGTAGTACCAGTGAGGCCAGCTAAACACCCTGCAAATGCAGCATTTCAGGCTGACGTGACTGTAATTGCTTTAACATATTCAACAACAACAACAACAACAACAGGCTTCTGTTTGGGCTTCCTTCAAAAGAAGTATACAAAATGGTTTTATGGAGTGAAAATGGGTCTTGTGGTGTCTTAGGGCAGCAGGATAAGTGGTAATCCTTCGGGTGGTGCTCTGTTGTAGTCTACAGATCCTATAGAGAGCTCTGGCTGCTGAGTCAGCCTTTACAATTCTTCCAGGGGAGCAGACTAATCTCTGTAGCACCGTCCCTTTAAGCGGTCCAAGTATGCACAGTTCTACCTCGGCATATCCGTCCTTATCAAACATCCCATTCCCTGGTGGCATCCGAAGCTGATTTTCTATGTGTTTTGCAATGTCTGTCGCTGTTTTAAGTGTTATTGATTGATTGCTAATTGCTGATTTAGTATAAGTACAATTCCCTTTTTCACATAATCTTCTAGTGATCATAAATTATGCATCTAGATTGATTAACGTTAATCTGTAGCTAACAAAATGGATTGAACTGCAGATATTTGGTCAGCAAGTTGTGAATACCTCTGCTTGTCTCAGAGTTAGAGGCCAAAAGGGTTAACACAGTCGAAATACAAGGTGCTCACCCAGTGGTGAGAATCCGCTGGAGTTTGTGTTTATTTAATTTGAGCCTAACTGCCAGATGCAGCTAGCTAAGTGCTTTGCCATTAAGGCTCTGTTCTGTGTTTAATTCTGCTACAGTGCCGAGGCTTACTGGCGTAATGGCAGGTTCCTTACTGCCTGCTCTATAGTAAATGTTTACCATTCTCCGTGCTACATTGTGAATAGGGCAACCTGCTCCTCTGTGATACTCTTAATTAAACAAATGTCTCCAATAACCCGACCTTTGATTCCCCGTGTTTTCTTTTTGCAGATTTATAATGAGAAGAAGAGCCAGTTTGAAATCAAGCGAAACAACCCCAGGGATTTGGTGGAGAGGGTGGCACGGGACATCTCCAAGCTGCTCAACAGCAAGAGAAAAGCCCTGGAGGTAAGAGGATGATGCTCCACATGTATTAAAACACCTGTGCACAAACACATGCTATGCCCCACTGCACAGGTGCACACATACATGGTGAGTGTTTTAGATTCTTCTGAAAGGTGAACCTTCTGTGCATACAAATGCATCCGCTGCCGTTATATTTTTCAGTGCCAGCTCTCTGAAAGCTCAATTTAATTAATTAAGACTTGCTTGAAGAATCTCCTGCTTTTTTAAATCAAAGTTAGCTGTGATGGATCTAAGGAGTTTTAGGCACGCATTACAATAACGATGTCTTTTTCTTGGCTGTGACTACAAATGCTAAATACTTGACAGAAACATATTGGTCAATCATCCATAATTGAACAGTTTCCTGCACATTATAGATGATGCATTGTTTTTATGTTGCAGTTAATCTTTCCTCCTACCTATTTGAAAACAACGGATTTTCTTTAAATTTGATGGAAAAACCTGCATAGTTTTTCTTTACAGTTAAAATACAGTTTGAGCTAATTATATTTTGTCGACGACTGAGGTAACCGTATTCATGCTTTGTTTTTCAAATTAGTTTTGAGGGGTTTTATTTTTCTGTTAAATGTTGAAGGCGTATATTCTGAAATATAGTTTGTATGGTGTGTGAGAAGGTTATCATTTCAATGTCCCGCATTTTAGGATGTAATTATTACCACTGTTATGCTCAGGCAGTGCTGTGATTAGTTAAAAATGTGTTTCACTCTCCCAGTGGGAAACCTCTAACCCAGAGGAGAAGGGGGTGGTTGGGGAATAAATGCCAGGAAGATGAGTGGCAAGTAGGTAAATGAGAAAAGTGCAGCCGGTTAATTTTTTAAATTGAAATAGACAGAGATAAAGTAAAAGACCGTTTGTAAAATCCACCATTTCAGAATTAGTCCAATCTAATGTCTCCTGTTTAGTATTTTGTTTTGCTGAGCAGAAGTATGTTGAAAAATTGTGAAAAAGTCGTCACCGCTCGTTCCTATTTAGTTTGGGTTAAAGGAGCCAGACTTTCTCGCACTTAATTAAATGCAATAGAACTATTGAGCGATAGTTCCTCAGGTTCCCTGAAGGTCATTCAAAGGTTTTCTTTGCACATTGGCTGCTTTTTCACTCACTTTCTGTTCAGTACTTGTACACAACTATTTTCTGAGGAAGGGTTTTTGTTTGTTAGGGACACTTAACACTGGCCTATGAATCATAAAACACACACGAACCCAATTTTTACCCTGTTGCAATAAAAAAAAGCCAAACATTAACATAGTTTGACAGACATAAAATAATCTTATTACATCAAGCAGGCGATTATTAAAGAGGTATTAATCTAAAATGATGAATCAATATTTGAACATTTTTATTCAAATTGTCATCAGTATGTAAAGAGGTCAGGATAGAGTTACAATAGACAGTGACAATGATCCAGACACACTGTCAGTGCAGTAAAAAGATAGCTGTATAGAAAAGCACACAATGGCTAAATGCCTAAAAGAGTTCAGGCTGTGTTGAAAAGTAGTCGGAGCTAAATGTTGACTTTGAGGCTCATCACAAGTAGAGTGGTGCAAACACTGTTTTTGCTTTATATGTTGCATTTCTAGTTATACTTGCACGTTTCAATAAATTGCTGCACCTTATTTCCATTTTCCCAGCAAAATATAAAGAAACAAGTGTTGGCTCAAGAATTTTGCACTTTACTGTAGTTCTCCAAACCTTGCTTTATATGGAGCACACTGTGTGTGGGTATGTACAAGATATATTTTGACTTTAGTCCATATGGCACATCATTTAAAGATGGAGGTGACCGAGGGACTGGCTGCTTTCCTTCCCTCTGTCTCTGCCCAAATACGGTCACTCAAGGCCAAAGCAGTGATATTTATGAAGTCCTCTGAAGGAGCAGAAGTGTATATCTTTTAAGAGCATGAGGTCTTGTGGGAAGTGAGGCACATTCATGCTAAGGAGCAAAAGTTTCTCAAAGGCACGGTTAATTCTGCAGCTTGGATCCTTAAAGCGAAGAAAACGTTACTGTAGGTCTCCTGTGGTCATGTCCAGGATTGAATTTGGAACGGCAAAAACCCTCTTCATCTTTATTTTTTGGACTATACCCCCACCTTAACCCCTTCCACCTTCCTCAACACACACACACATGCACGCACATGTACGGACACACACAATGAAGCCCCGCACCCCCGCCCTAACTTCCACAGGCCACACTGTCACCTTACATCCTGTCTGGGAGATTCAGACTCAGGAGGGAGGAAATGAGGTGAAAAAAGAGAAGGTCTGGAATGAGAATGTCTCCCTGAGGCGTGGAAAAATCAAGAAAATGATGTTCAGAAATTCATAGATTTGAAAATGAGCAGCCAGCGAGAGGGAAGGAAAGAGGGAGCAGGAGGGGTAGGAAGGGAGAGAAAGAGTGTGCAAAAAAAAAAAAAAAATCGGAAGAAGAAAGCAGGTGGACGGGAAAAAAAGGGCGTCGGATGATTAAAGGGAAAGAAGAAATGGAGTGATTATGGCATCATAAAACATAAATGTTAACACAAAGTATGCAACAAGCTAATATGTTTCATTTAGGCAGGTTATGATTTCTTCATTATTATTATTTTCATTAAAACTGAAAACTCAAGACTGTAGGCAAATAAATTCATGTGGACTTATTATTCATGCAGGGAGGAAAGTGAAAGCCATGTCTTAATGCAGTCTGTAGATAAGAAGGTCTCAAACTCCGCTCAGCGCGCCGTTGACAGCGTTTTATATTCCAGCCTGTTTCTACCCCCTGTAATGGTTATTTAGTTCCAAATATTCCCTGCCACACATTTAAAAAATGAGGAAACGTGTGCGTGTGTGTGCGCACGCGTGTGTTTGTGTGCATGCACGAAGAAATTATTCTCCTGCAACCTATTTAAATAATGCTTCGGGTGCTTCGTTGTAATTCATGTTTATATTACTAATGAGAAAATGCACATTGACTCTAAACACTGGTTACTGATATATATAAAGGAGAGCGAAGCCTTTCTCACTGCTCAGCTTGACTTGATTCGGCCTAAATTCCTAAATTAGCAGCACATTTGTTCATTTAAGTGCTCCGCTTGTATAGTTGTAAAGGTGTGAAGCAAAATAAATCAGTCTACTGAGTTTTTATTTGTTTTGTTTTCTAATTCTTACTTTCTTTACCTGCGAGAGCTAACACTCATATAGGTATATTTGGGTAACATGGTGATGCAGTGTTTAGCACTGTCATTTCACAGAAAGACGGTTCCTGGTTCGAATCTCCTGCTCAGCTGCCGCTTTTCCTGTCTTTACGTTCTCCCTGTGCGTGTGTGGGTTTCCTCCCATAGGCCATTGACACGTGCCTGTAAGGTTAATTGGCAATTAGGCGTTTGAAGTGTATAAAATAAAGCTTTGGATGAATGTATGCTTGAAATTTATGGCAGATGAAATGTTTTTGGTCTTCAGCTTTTTAACTTTAATGTCTAGTAGAGAGATGTATGCCTGCGTTCATACATCTACTGTCAAAATAGGTATTTAAATATGTATTATTTAAAGTGCACTGTACTCAGTCTACCCCATTCTAAAAATGGAAACGATATAAGCTGACTTACTTTTTTGTCAAAAGCCTCTCCGTGTTTATTCTTTTCCTTCCCTTGTCTTAATCTCCTCCTTTGAATGTATCTGTCTGCTCTCCCTCTCTTGCCTCTGGCTTCAGCCATCTCCTCAAACAATGATCTGATTCTACGGTCGGTGCCAAAATTAAAATGTGGCAAAAACCTTCAGCTAGCTGAAAGGCTTGCATGTTGCCGGTGGACATTTTTATATAAAGCTGTCTTTTTTTTTTGTGCACGAGGTACGTTGAAATTTGATACAAGATTTTTCTCTCTCTGATGTTTTTTTTTTTTTTTTTTAATTTCAGTGGCTTTTTGTCTTGAACCTGACATCTAGACAGTTATTTTTTATTTGAGGGGTACAAGTATTTGTGTTTGGACTTTTTCCTGTTTTATGTGAGCTCCAACTTTTTGCTTAATGCGCATTCGAAGATATGAAAAGATGTCCTTGTTTACTTGTACTCGTATGAAACTAATGTATGTTAGAAGACTTTGGAAACACTTTATTTTACGCGCTGGTAATTTCTGAGTACTAGCCGCATAATTTCCAAGAATTTTCTTTTCATTACAGAGAAAATCAAAACAGTTTTCACTTGACAGACTTCCATTTAGCTATTTCCAATTAGTGACATAACCTGTAGCGTCATCTAGTCTATATGCCGAGCACAAACTGAAAAGTTCTCTGTGGGCAAGCATGCAGTTTACTTACTTAACATGCTGTATATGGTAGATTAATTCTCCGATAATAAGCTGATGATACAAGCACAATTACTTAATGTTGTATTTGTAGAATAAAGTAAGGCAAATGACACTTTAATAGAAAAACATAAACTTTATTTATAAAGTGCTTTAAAACAACAAATATACGAAATAAAAAATACCCCCAAAATAAAGTGTGTTAGGCTGTTTTGTCTCCATGCTCCACGCTCCAGAACAGCTTCAATACCTTTACAATAATTCTCCAAGTCTCTGGATTTCTACAGGAGTCACAAAAATTTAGTGACCACAAGATCCACGGCAGTCAGTGAAACCGTAATCTCAGGCGAAACCACTCCCTTTAGGATACAAATGCTTCATCAAGGGACAAAGGTCATCAGTTCTTAGCAACCTTGCATTGATTCTTGATAAATGATCAAGTGGGCCAGAAGTGTGCCAACCTAATAACCCTATCAGTATAACACCTCTCACCGTGAGGGTCAATAGTTCAAGCCTGTACTGTTGTTTCAGTAAATACACACGTGCACCAACCCACTTGTCAAGAATATGTTGAAGGATGACTCATTTGACATATCACTATTTTCCACATTTCTGTAGAACAGTGCCTTTTTATTTGCACCAGTGAACTCTCAAATGTGCACTCGTCTTTGTAATGAGGGTTGTATGCACTGCGAGCCTCCTTTAATATTCCTCTTGGTGTAATTTTTTGACGAACTCTTCTTATTGGCCGTCTGATCACGTCCCGCTCTGACATTCTCATTCACCTGAGGAAGAGTCGATCTTCCGTTATTCTAATTCACGAGTATCGCACGCATCGAATGTGAAATGTGGACCACGATTTACACTAATTCTCCACTAGCCGTGTTCATAGATTATAAATGGAGATTTCAATTAAGTCGGGAGTACGATTGACACGCTGGCCAGCCGAGCACTCTTTGAGGTTGAAGCTTCAGCCATCAGAACCCAAATAATGAAACTCTTCTGCAGTGTGACATAGATTTTTTTACCCTTTCAATCTTGATATAAAATCAGTATCATCTGGGCCTCTTTTGCATTTTATTCATACCCCAGTAAATGATCCAAAGTTAACTCTTTATATCAGGGAGAGCATCCGTGTAAATGAATCTGGATTCATTTATTTGTTTATTTTTATTATGGTTTTTCCTTTAATTTGTCAGATCTTGTCATATTCATTTTATTTCCCTGAATCAGACACATTTGGATCATATTCAAACTAGTATTTATAATTAGTACCGTCTAAACATGCGAATAAGATGAGCTACAGGGTGGAGTAATGCGATGTAACTGTTTAAACTTTCACTTTGGCTTGATTATCTGAGATCACATTTACTGAGATGTTGCAGTAGCATCTGAACTCCCCAGTGTGTGCATGTGCACGTCTGTCTGCTTAATATCTTCATTGTGTCTGCCTATATGTTTGTGCATGTGTTATCTGAGCAACAGGCTCACGCCTGACTGATACTGCAAGTGTCAGTCTGACAGGCCTTTTAACCCAGAGCAGCCAAAGAGAACACAGCCCTTCATGTAATCTGTCATGTGTATAAAGCCAAACAGGTGTGATAGACCTCCCAGACTGATGCTAGCTCTCATACCTTCCATTGCCCCTCGCTGTGATGCGCCATATCATTGCCACAGAGTCCTGAGATCAGTGGGGCCCTTTAGAACCAGCTGAAACTGGAAAATATCCTGTATGCTGTCAAAGATAGGCAGAGTCGAGCTGTCAGTCAGGCTTCTGCTGGGACCTTTTAGTCTCTGTAAGGGAAGACAAGGCCACGAGCCACAGGCAGAGATCATTCTACATTCCCATCAGCTGTTGCTCAGCAAAACTACCATTGTCAAAGCTCTTGAGTTATGATTTCACAGAGGAGACTGGTGAAATAGAAAAGGGACTAAGGTTGGTCTAATCCAATTACACAGATCTCAAAACTATTCCAATACCTCTTATAGGCTGAAGGATGAGTGCCTCTGGCCTGCTGGCTGTTTGATAGAAACACACCAAACACTTTGCTGGGATAGTTTTGGGGTTGGGATAGTTGGAAAATGAAAGCATGGAAATGATGTAGAAAGCAAAGGGACAGTGTAAAGATTAAGTTTAAAAAACAAACAAAAAATGGAAGAAGACTTAGGCAGCAAGTGCAGAGATACAATTCAAGTAAAAAAAGACAAAAATAATAATAATTTGTGGCTCACTTCACTGCTCTGGAAAACAAATATGTGTGAAGTGGCCACTTCTGACTGCAGCTCTCTCTCCACGTTGCTCACACCTTCTGATGGAAAGACCTGTCCTCTCCACTCCAGCGTCACTACAAGCAGTAGAGAGCTTGTCAGTGCCATCACCACCACCTGTTCACTCACTTGGCTGGCACCACCCCTTGAACTCACTGCGCCACACCTCCCCTGCAGCTGAGCCAGGGACCACACCTCCGCCACAATATGATTTAGTCTGAAGTTGACAGCAGATGTGCAACAGGCATCTTTTTGACCAAAGTTAAACTGATGTGTGATGCCATTCCACCTGGCACGTTCACACCTGAAGTATATTTGTAGCTTTTCGAGGAGCTCTGCTGATGTCTTGCTAAAAGATAATCTACAACATTCACAGCATATAAACTTTTTTCCTGTTTGATGGCGTCTGTGTCAGTAATACAGTTCAGTGTGTTATCACATGTTGTATAGACTGACTTAATCCTACCTGTCACACTTGGGGAAGCAGTGGTTGGAGACCTAAAAATTATTGTGACCATGTGCAATGAACTTGTGATCTTGTTGCCTTTGAAATTGTTGCTTAGAAGATGAGAAGATGGTGTCAGCTGCCATCTTCAAAGCAACTTTAGTCTGCAAAGATGGTAATAAAATGTTGGGGCAATGAGACAGAGTCAGTCTGCTGTTAGTTTGGACTAAATTGGATCATGCAATTTGTGATAAACTGGTGAAAATCACGAATCTGTCCATGACAAAACTGTTGTCTTTCATACACACAGAAATTTATATTAACTACATACATTTAGAGTCCAGAGAAACTCACACATTTATGACAGAACTTTAGAAAGTTTTCCACAAACAGTCACACGATAACAGCAGGACAAAATGTGTCAAACTGAGTCACCTACTGCAAAGAGATACAGTTTCAGCCATTATGCAGATGTACTGTTTAGAAGTTTGTTGATACCTGCTGTCAGCTGAGACTCAAGAAGCCACTTAGATGAGTGATGAAACGATCCTCCCACTGAAAACGCTACACCTATACGTCCAGATGAAAAGAATCAGCTCTTTGGGATTGCCTTACCTGGATGATTGAACGTGCATTGACTTAGATGTTTTGCGACTTTGCGGTCATGCTGATAGTGATTGTGAAAGATTGCAGGAGAGCTCAGATTGGACACTGTGCAGTGAAAACAAAAGAGTTCTTGACAGAATTAATCAATCGGACTGCATGGCCCTCCGTCTCTTTACTAACCATGGAAACCAAGACGACACAGGGATGGGGAGGGATCATCCGCTCCGAGTCATCTGTCATCATATTGCATCCATAAATAATTCACTAAGACAATGACTCTCGTGCATGGCTCTCACTGACAACATGCATGCTGAAAGTAGTGTCAGGGTGCACATGTTGACACAGGTGTGACCATTTGGACCTGCTCAGAGTTAAAATGAAGTATACTGACATTTTTACAGTGCTTAAAAATTACATCTGAAATACCCACCGGTATTTCTGCCAAAGAGACCGCGAATTACAGCTCACACTGAACAGTCATCAAACTGCAAAAAGGCAGCAGCAAGTTGTTGGTCAGCTGCTTTCTTCTTCTATGACCTTGTTTTCAAGTCAATCATTCTGATGGTTTTGTATACCTCACTGTGACAAAGAACACACACAAAAGAAAAGGAAAACACAAAAACTCAACATCCAGTTAAAGCTTCAACATTTTTCTATCACTCACTGACCACCACAAAACTGTATCTGCTATATGAGGAGAAAAAAACAATTGGCGGCTCAAAAATGTTTCAATTTTTCAATTTATCAAAGGATGTCAAGCCTTTATGAAGATTGGAGACTGACAGCATTTTTTTTTGAAGTAACATATTTACCCAGAGCTTTGTTTTTATTACTGTCTGTATACTGGCATATGTAGTATTCACTGGCCACTTAGTTAGGTATGCCTTGCTAATACCAGATTGGACTTTTGCCTTCAGAACTGCCTTAATTTTTCATAGCACAGATTCAACAAGGGGCTGAAAACTTGGAGATCCATTTTGACATGAGGAAATCACTAAGTTAATACAGATGTGAATCTCTTGTTTCACCCCATCCCAAAGGTGCTCTTTGGACTGAGATTTGATGACTGTGTAGGTTATTTAAGCGCAGCGAACTCATTGTCATGTTCTATAAACCAGTTTGAGATGATTTGACCTTTTGTGACATGGTGCGATATCTTGCTGGAAGCAGTGATCAATACATGGGTACACAGTTGTCACGAAGGGAAAGACATGGTCACATGTAGGCTGTGGGTTTCTAATCTTCTGTCCAATTTTGGTGAGTCTGCGCGGTGTAGCATCAGTTTGCTGTTCTTAGCTGACAGGAGTGTAAGCTGGCATGGTTTCCTGCTCCTTTAAGGTTAGATGTGTAGTCCTTATTTGACTTTGTGGTGTCACATTCAAAACCATTTAAATCAACTTTCTTTCCCGTTCTGATGCTCTGTTTGAGCCTCTGTACATGCCTAAATGGATTGAGCTGCTGCCATGTGATTGGCTGATTAGATATTTGTGTTAACGAGCAATTGAACAAGTGTACCTAACAAAGTGGCCAGCGAGTGTATAATTAAAAGACTTATTAGTTAACTGTGGGCCAAAAGAACAACAAAGAAAAATCAACAGTTTAATTGCTGTTACTGGTGGTTGTACTCCTGATGTTAGCGCAGTAACATCAGGAGTACAACCACCTCCTTAGAGTTTGTGGTTGATGACTTGGATCATCATCCCAGCGAGATCTCAAACGCTTCAGTGAGTGGCTTTAATTGAACAGGCATCCGGCACAAATAACCAATTTATAACAGCTAAATTTAGCCACCAGTCCTAAAAATCAGAATTCTGCTGAAGCTGCTGTGACTAGCAAGCGCTGTCACTTGGATCTGGATTGGCCCTCAGTGGTAGAGGGTACTAGAGCTCAAGGATTAGTAAGTGTCTGGTTACTGATTGCAGTACGACTGCCGGTGATTCTTTTCAGTTACCTAGACTATTCTGTGCTACGTTGTGTCGTACGTTGCCCACTGTGGCTGTAATTGTACTGTATACATCCTTTAGAAGAGAGTTTTTTTTTAAAGTGTCGCCATAGTTTCTAGATCACTTGAAAGACTTGATTTCGAAAGTTTCTGCCATTCCAACTAGCGGCAGTATGGCACCAGCTGTTCTGACTGCAATGAATTACACCACTGGCAGAAAGTGATTATGTTCCTCCTGTTTGCATGATGCAATAACAAATGAAGGAGTTGTCTCCCACTTTCAGGGGGGAGGCAGATTTCCCTGCAGCCTTGTTTCCCTTACTTTTCATTCTGGGATGGGATTTAAGTGATTTTATTTATAAATTAATTTTATTTTTGCACGTCTGCTGTGATTATTATCTGAAGTCATCTTCTTATGTAGATACATAGCATTGTTTATTGTATATCCATATTGATATATCCATTTTTGATATTGTGATTTGTTTATTTTACTTAAATGCCTAATCAAATACTTATGGACAATATTGTCTGACAATCTTATTTTTATAGCTTATATTTTATATCCTTTAACTCATCTATCGTAATCTACTCTAAGTAGTTAACCTGAAGCCCTGGCCTCATCACAGTATTAAAACTTGATCCACATACTTATTATTAACCTCCTTGACGCACAGCATGCCACTCAGTAATAGCAAGCACCCCTCAGTATGGCTTGTGTTCATTTAGGGGGCTTAATGAATTACAAGGGCTTCATAATGACTGTGTCTGAGCAGTGCTGTGGGGAGGTCAGATGGTTAGAATAACTAATGAACCCAATCACTAGTCAGAACTTTAACATGCATGAAACATTTGGTATATGCTGTTGGAGGAGGCATACAGATACATACTGCAACCCTAGCCCACCCACTACCACCACCGCAAGCACTGCAAGAAAGTGAAGAAACTAAATTAAAGAGGAGACTCTAACAAAGTAATTTGGTTTTCCATTTCCTGTAGGCCTTTGGAGAGGCAGTTATAACTCTCAGGTCCCATTAGAGAAGAACAGGGGAAGTAGGGCGAGCTCTACTTGGGTTAAAATAGAAAAGTTTCAGTGTGCAGTGATTGGCAAATCAAATTTCTGTAGTTGTAAAAGAAGGCTTATTAATGAATAAGTAGCACATTTAACAGGCTCTCAATGAGTCCCTTAAAAAAGATATTTCGACAGATGTTTTGGGTTTTCTCAGTTTAAATGTAGAATAAGTCCATTTAAAGTCCTATCATTACTGTATAAGATGTATATTTTTAAGTATTCTTTTGGCTGTATTTATCCAGTATTGTCTCACTAAGTCACAGTAACATATTCACATATTTTTTCTGAATGATGTGAAAGCTGCTAAGCTGTCAAGCTGAAAAGGAACCTGATTGATTATCAGGTCAAAGTAAGACTTGACCTGATAATGGTGCTATAGGATGCTTAAGTTCAATTCAGTTCAATTACGTTTTATTCTATAACAGGTGTCTGAAGGTGCTTTATATTGTAAGGTTACAATAATACAAAGAAAACATAGAAAACCCCAACAATCATGAGCAAACTTAAAGGTGGCACAAAAAGATTGATTTCATTTTTTCTGCCCCAAATTTCGGCCTATTTTTAATCAATATTCACATAATATTATGTGGATATTTAGCTCAAAACTATGAGTGTTATCCGCATGTTAGAGCTACTGAGGATCACATCAGAATTCATTCTCATGGCACCGTAAATATCTGACAGTCTTTGCGATAATTAGAGTTCGGTGTGGACCAAAATCTAAGGACTAGAAGCACTAAATGGTCTACTTTCGAAGGGACCCACAGTAATTGTGCATATGTACTCAGAGATAGACACACTCTAACACATGGATGTGCACATACACACATGCACGCAAAATCACACATTCCCTCTCATAATCTCATCCCCAATCCCCTGGCCCCTGTCATTCAGATCTATGAACTTCCATTAGCAACCATCTGTTACAACCTGCAGCAAAGCTATTACACTTCAAACACGCACTCTCTCTCTCGCTCTCTTTTACTCGCACACACGCAAGCCTGTGAATGGACACACTTGCTTCGCTCGACGTGTGGCGGACTAACTTCGTCTAAGCCTTGAGAGAATTTGCCGTTTCCTGTTTAACCTTCAAAGCAGAAGTCACCCGTGCGCTCGCAAACACCTGCGATAGCGTCACTGCGCCGCTGCCCACTGCAGATGCGTCAGAAGGTCAACAACCCTCATGGTCTCACACACGCACGCTGATGCACACAAACGGGAAGGCGGGCTTAACGACACACACACGCACCCGCAGGAACACTGGAGGTCATGGCATTGTGTTGTAAAAACAGATTGTCGTATCTCTAGATTATTCTATCCATAGTATTGGGTCGTTCTGTCATTCCCACTGATAAAGGTCACAACATCGCACCCACTGTTCCTTGGCAGCATTTCACATTAGACAAAATGTCAGAACCTGATCTGCTTCATGGCAGCATGCTGCCTCCAGCACTTTTCTTCACATCTCCAATGCACACATTTATTTTAGGTCTGAATGTACAATTTTCAGCTCCATTTGAATGTTCTGCTTTTTTTTCCCTTCTAAACAAATGTCAGCGTACAGCAGAAGATTTATATTTTTTGCTGTGTTCCTGCCTGAATCAAAATCATTCATTTGAGTGACAATATGGGTTCCAGGCAGGAAGTCGAGGGGTGGGGGTTGGGGCGGGGGGGTTTGATTCAGCATCTAATTATCCAACTTCTTCTCGAAAGGGGGGGAAAAAATGCTTTCTGTGTTTAAGCAACTTGTTCACGTAGCAGTGGCATCTGCTTCACTCCTTCATTTCCCCGTCAGCGAGAGACAAATGAATAGAAATGACTGCTTTGTGCTTTTATGCAGCCAAGCCGCATAAAACATATATTTCCAGCCTCCCATGTGCAAATTTGTATCTGCAGAGATGGAAAAGAAAAGGACAGACACACTCGAATCAGGAATTGCTGTGCTAAAATGCCGATTTTTTTTCTTTCTTATTGCAAGGCAGTACTCTTGTCTGTTCGTTGTTTTCTTTCCTAGAGGGCACAATTGAAAAAGATCATTTTTATGAAAAGGGCCTTTGAAAAGCACCTCAGCAATCAAACCGAAAACATATGTAATACCACTTTGGGGATGAAAAAAATGAAATAAGCACTGTGCAAAATAGTGCCTGCTACAAATAGAAAATTGCGTTTTGACAGACAAAAATGCACAGTGTGACCATCTGCTTTTCTTGGCGAGACCCTGCTGTAGAGTGACAAAATGATTTGTTAAAATAAAATATATCATTATTGTTTGCCATCCTAAGCAGGTCGAAATCCACTCTGCTTTTAGTCCTCCAGCCCTCTCTTGTGGCAGATCCCTTCACCTCTGCTACCTCCTCATCACCCCACTGATTCTCTGCCAGCATTATCAACCGAGAGGCGTTATAGCAATGTGCTTCCTATGGAGGAAAGTTACAGTGCAAATCACAAATATTAGGTTTTTACGATAATTACATATTCATTCACCACTGTTTTCTTTTTTGCCTGAGTGGCTCTTTGCACTTTGTTGCAGTGAAAGTGAACATTACTGGACGTATTTACAATGTTTGGCAAAGACAAGGTCTTTGCTTTTAAGCAGACGTTGAATGGAAGGCTGGATGTTGTTTGTGTGTTGTAAGTAGCTATTGATGGGGAGGTAAATAATCCCTGTCTCTGAATGCTAGCCTGATATCCATAGCCTGTCTCTGACCCTGGAAGCTGTGCCTTAATTCCAGTGTGATGGAGTGTCGGGTTCTGCTTGAGCGAGCCCCTTCTTTTATTCCTTGTGGAATGGACAAGGCAAATAATGGGCTTGTGTCCTGACAAGGAGTTCTTAGTTCCTGACAGACCATTGATCGCGAGAACAAGGGCTGTTTTCACAGTATGGTGTGCTTACATAACCAGATACATGCACAGACACACTCACCCACCCACACACGCACGCACACATACAAGAACTCCAGGTTTATGTTAATCTTAGCTAATACAGACAGACAAGTCAATTTTCTCTTTACTAAGGCTTTTGAAAGTATCAACCTCACAACAGAGGATGTCAAACGGTATAGAAAGGAACCAGATGCTGAGAGAAATCTGTGCATGAAATCAGAGAATACATTAATGTGACATAGAGAGAATAAACCACCTTTTACCTGCATTTGATTGGGCATTCAGTCACAATCACAATTCAATAAAGCTAATTTGATATTTTAAAACAAAGATGCATTTTCTTCCTAGGATGTAGTGATTACATTTGTGTAATTTTATCTGTTCTTTTTAAAGCAATACATTTTGTCTCTGTCAGTGCAAATGTCATTGAATTTTGTTCAGTTTTGTTCAAAATGATTCAGCACATTGTCTGTCTGAGACCTCTGGCTATAACATGCACTTAGTTAGATATTGTTTTTGTTTGAGAAGGATGCTGCTAGAAGATTATAATCTGGTTAGTTAAGTGCATGTTACACACCAATGATGATAAATATCGCTGCATATATGCGTGTGATCTAATTGGCAGACAGTTTACTTTTTTTGCATCCAACAACACAGATAACGTAGAGGTTTCACAAAGTACTGATGTTTGATCAGTTAAGCAATAGGAGCCAAAAATTTTGAGGAGCCAAAATGATCCATTTAGGTGTTTCATATTAAACAAAAATCACACAACAAAAATTTAAAAAAGGTCCAAATAAAACACAATTGTTCCCCGTCTCACATGATTAATACAAGTCTGTTTCAAGGGCTGAATAGCAGCACTGTTTATCCCACCTTTTGTCTCCCACTTCTTTTTGGAGTCTTATTGAACATGTCATCTGTTCCAGGGTATGTAAATTTTTAACACTGTTAATGAACAAGGTGCATGTAGGTCAGTCTTTCTGAAGCCAGGACTTTGTGATGGCTTTTTTTTTTTTTTTTGCTACCTGCCAGCAGGACCTTTAGAAGGTATTTATCCATAGAGTTTAATCCATGTGGGATGTGTTCAAGCTAAAAAGAAGAATATTTATACCTACTAATAAATACTGATACGTTGAATGGAAGTCCAGAAAATGTGTCCACAATCTGCTGTGTTTTCTCCACGTTCTCTCCAACACACTAGATGAGTTCCAGTTAATTTGGGTTTGTGATTGGGAGTAACAAAAAAAAACATATTATTTTTTTTTCTAGAAAATCCCTCCAGGTGCAGGAATTAGATGATTATTGCATCGTCCAAGCTGTTTGCCACACATCCGTGAATATCACAATGCCTAAATTCTTTCTCCCATTATTGTTTCACTTGCTCTGTATTGTCCTTGTTCAGTAAAGTGATACTATGATACAGTTTATTTAATAATTGTGTTGTTTTGACAAAGCTGTATGCATCAATAATTAGCTGTGTGATATGTAACAGTCCTTTTTTTTCATATCTGTAAAAAGGCTGTTTTGCTAACGCCTCTGATGCAAAGTATTAAAATCACATAAATCCCAACCTTTAACCATCTTGCATATGGAGGTAATACCAAAATATATTAATATCATTTCACAAACCTACTGTCTTGCATTGCT
Source organism: Neolamprologus brichardi (assembly GCF_056152115.1). NCBI lineage: Eukaryota > Metazoa > Chordata > Actinopteri > Cichliformes > Cichlidae > Neolamprologus > Neolamprologus brichardi. Next base: position 19,414,931 of record NC_142108.1, read on the forward strand.
GGTTGTAGGCTCGCCGTCTGAGCGGTTTGTGGTTCTTGTTTTCTTGAAGGTGTAAGCATTTACACAGGTCTCCAACAGTAAGAAAAGCTTAATGGCTAAGATCTACCTTTTGCAGAGCCTTAGCACTCAATCTGCAATGATCCAAGAGATTAACGTCACAGCTCCACTACAGTTCTTGCAGAACCGCTCAGTTTTACCTGCAAACTTCTGTCTTTTTGTAATTTCTCTGCTTCAACACTGAATGGGCTTAGACAATTAGAAGTGATCTTCAGAGAAGCCTTTTGCTGGTGCACCCACCAAAGCTATTGTATGATTCTCCAGTGAAAGACTGCGGGAAAATGAAAAGTCTGACTCTAAAGACAAAAAGGGATGAGTTTGAAAGGCTGTGAGGGGTCGTGCAGCTCCTATGCCACACAGGAGGAATGTCATTCGTTTTTTTCTGCCTTGGCTGTTGTTGACTGTTTAAAAATTCTCATCATGGTTATTGTGCACGATCCCCACCACTTGTCCCCACTGAGTAAGGACACTCATGCAGAGAGGCCAAGGGAATCAGAGGTCGGCTTGCCTTTATTTTGCTCTTCCATCAGAGCAAGCAGTTAATCTTTGGTTGGCCCCAGCTTATCTGGGTGCCTGCCACCCTAGCCCTGCCCAGGGAGAAAGGCATCATACGCCTCAGCCCTCTCTCCTCCTCCTCCGCCTTCCCCTCAGCTCAGTTCTCCTTGGCTGACTGGAGGAGGTGGCTGCAGATTGAATTATTCTCTCCGTTCCATTTCTCCCAAGTATGCATTCATTTGCAGTGCGCTGTCACTTCTCTTCTGTTGTGTTTGTTTCTTAAGTGGAAGCCATTCAGAGTCTGTCTCAGCTTGTTGCATCATCTCATATCAATTGTGGCACTGGTCTGCAATAGCGGTTAGACCAAAAAAAAAAAGAGCAAATCAGTGCTGTTATTGGTGTTAAAGCACATTTGCAGAAGCAAATGCCCAGAGCTTCCCTTCTGTTTTACACATGCTCTTTTTATGCATGCGCGAATTGGTAGTGGTAGCGAAGAGGTCACACGCTGGGACCGCTTCGACTTTCAAAGTCTTCGACATAACGTTTGCCAAATGCACCTGTTTAGGGGTTCAAGCTTTGGTTTGGGTTAAGAAAAATGTATATTAACTTTTTAAATTAGATTGAACATTTATTTTCAATGCCAGTTTGCTGATATGTAAAACAGAGAATTGTGGCAGAACCTTAAATTGTTGTGTGTTTCTACCTGTTCAAGAGGAATTAGATAGTTAAGCAATTCTCTAAATAATAACTCATTTAAAATAACTGTTTTTGTCATTTTAAATATTGATTTATTTTGGACGCTTTACCACAAAATTGCATTTTTACTGTGTATTACTAAATGTTTGAAAAACTCTTTGTTTGATTTTTCAAATAGTTTGTTCTGCATTTAGTGGTGATTTAAAATTTTTGGAAACTTTGGTGACCGTTAAATGACGTGTGCACATTAAGCGTTACATGTGAAACAACCACAAATGGAGAACATTAGATTGCATTTATGGGAGAATGATAAAATGAACTTACTACAAGGAAGAATTAAAATAATTAAAATGATAACATATCAACACATTGAGAATTCCTGTATGTGTGTAGATGTTTGTGCAAAGTTTCACCGAGACTGGCTGGCCTGATTGCGCTAATCTAGGAAGAATTATACAGCAACAGTTCACAACAGTTATTCATGGCACTTTATATTGAAAACTAACATTTTACCGAGCCCTTATGGTTCAGTGATGCACTAATAGCCAGCACTTGGTGAAGGTGGGGAGGACATCATTTGGAGGGGGAGAAGAAAGAGAAGACAGTGAAGAAAAGTCCACTTTCTCATATATTTATCAGTTGTTTTGGGAGTTTAGTAAGTTGGAAAAGTTTAAGGACACTTAAAGTTATATTAGTCCTGTATGTACTTTCGAGTCTTTAGGATGAGTTTTGAATTCATGCTGTCAAACTCTGGTTCACCGGCCCCTCTTTTGCAGCCCGTTGCCCTTTGTCCTCCTCCTTTTCCTCATTCATGATTTCTGCCCCACTGTCTTGAGCTTTGACAGCCTGTCATAACTCTGTCAGCCTGTTATAGCCTGTCTTAACATAATGACCTAACACTTTTCATGATTGGCAGGTGTTTTCCTTACAGGCCAATGAAGTAGGGGCTGAAAGATGTGGTTTGATGCTCAGTTACCTTGTTTTTTTCCCCCTGACTGACAGGTGCCTCCTCAAACTACACAGAGAAATGGCCCAGTGGTGTGTTTATTGACCATTTAATTTGTCCTGTGTTTGAAAAGCTATGTGGTCGCTGTCAGCTGTAGCTTTGGCTCATTCGAAGAAGTGACCAGAGGGATGGGACAGTTTTCCTCCACTGGATGAGTGACAGAGGAAAGGCGCAGAAATTGAAGAAGAAGGGAAGGGAAGATAGGAGTGTGCCTGGAGGCAGTCGAGGAGAGAGGAGGTGCTGGAGGAAGCTCGGGGGGTTGGGGAGTTATACTTTTGAGAGACAGTTGGGGAGAATCGCAAATATTGACCTTGGAAAACCACCTCTGTGATAATAATTATCTCACACTGTCTCTTCTTGTTCACTTCTCTTCTTCTTCTTGCCTGTTTTACCGGCCTGCACCCTTTCTTTTTTTGCTCTCACTTTTTTGTGTTTGTCCTTTGCTCCTGTAATCTTAGCGACCTCAGATAAAAGCAACCCAGCTCCTTTTCTTCTTTTTGATACACATTAATCCCTATCATTGATTACAAACTTACAAGCTCAGGTTCAGCTTATCACAGTAAGCCTCAAACATTTGACCCCCTCTCCCCCTGCTAAGATTTATAATACTGAGCACGATACAGTGCATTAAACATTGCATTAAGTTTTGATTTTCCAAAGTGTTCTTTGCAAAATAAAACAAATGTTATGCAATTACTATGAGCCTGAATATCAGGCCTTCCAAAATAATGGTATCTTCATTGTGAGCACCATCTTTTGCAAGTAGCAGAAACTTCAAAGGCAAGTCTATCCCCTTGACCTCCATCGTAAAAACATGTCTACAGCCTCAAACAAACACATTTTGTGTCTCCATATATCTAATTTGCTTTGAAGAAGGTGCAACTTTTGTATAACTCAACTATTTCTTTGTATTAAGCTTTAGGGCTATGCGTTGTTAAGAAATTCAATGTGTCAAACTGGACCCTTCGGGTAGGGTTATGGGCTGTCTGTCTTCTAGAACATAATAATATGATAAATAATACAATATGCTATAATAATACAATATGAATAATTGAACATTTTTGTCAATGAAATTATAGTATTATGTATATATTAGCACTAATGAGCAGAACTGTACCACTCGAACAGCCGGGGACCAGAATCAGCCGATTTCTTGCATTCCCAGCCCCGATGGGTGACCAGCCAATCACCCCTGTGTAAGCCAGATTATGAGCTGATTCATTTCGTGCAACACACACAGACTAAAATGTCATTAGCTTTCAATCTCCTCACTATGAGTGAAGACACAAAGTCAGCCGCCACGGAAACATTCGTAACATCCAGACCTAATCAGAATAGCCCATCTGGCGTCATCATCATTGGCGTTTCAAAGACGCCTATAAAGGCGAAGTAGCTAAAGCTAAAAGAATGAAAGGAGTCAATGTCCTGTTGTCTGGTAAAGTTATAAACATATATACTCCATTGGAAATGGTGTAACTGACATTTGTTTTGTCATATAAAACCTGTTGGACCTGCTTTTGTTTAGTAAATATGTCAGGTAACGGTAGGCGTACTGCAACTTGTTTTCAGATAATTAGCTGAACCTCTTTCAAGTTGTAGAGCATTTTATTTTCAGTTGTTGAAAATAAGAGAGAGAAGATCCTGTAACTTACTGAAGTTTGGGAGAAAGTGTTCAATAATTTCTTTTAGTATAAATAAAAATAGCATTTAAGAAAATCTGAATTTTCTTTCTATATGCTGTCAGTTTTAATTCTTCGAAAAAAAGACTGGGATTGACAAAAATTGCACCTTTCTCTCCAAGGTAGCTAGCATTATTCACAGACTCAATCCTCTCGTTCAAATTTGGCCACTTCTGGCTCGCACAACAGTACAAACCTCCAGGCTGTAGTAACGTAATGGATGATGTCACAGTGGTTGTGCCCATCAGGTGTTTACAGTCTATGGTTAGTTGCAATATTTCTTGCTAACTAAATATGCAAGTTGCAAGCATATTTACAGCGTAGTTTTGAGCAAATGTAGGTATTTAGTGTGTAAAAGCATGCAAACCCAAATAGTTTGGAATGAACCATAATTTGAGTGCTTATAAATGCAAATAACAAGCAGACTTTTATAGAGAAATATTAGTGAGTAAAATGAATTAAAGTCAATTAAAAAAATAGTTCTTTGTCCCATTATTTCTTACAAAACCTGAAAAGTTCAGGCTACACCTCTCTCACACACTCTCACACAGGTGGCTTAGTGTGAATGCCTAACACGATACTATAATCATGGTCTGTATACATGATAATCACACACTTTAGAGGCTTTTTTATGTCCCCATTCCGTTTTGAGATCTTGCTTGCTGCACTGCCATTTCACATGACACAGTGGTGGTGTTTCTTAAAATCAACCACAGCAAAGTGTGCTATGTGAAGGCGGAGGAGTACATCTATTCATTTAAATTGGTGCTAATGGCACACTATTTAAAAGTCAATTAATTGCTAGGGGCCAAATGCACAGTGGCAGTTAATGCTGTCACAACGCTGAGTAGTAATTGGATGTGTTGATGGGGTGTGCATGTGTGTGCTAGTGTGTATTCCTTTTTTCCAAAACTGGGTGGCCACCTGCTGTACTAAAAAAAATGCTTGTAACAAAAGGATTTTCTGTTGTCCACTGGATAATATTTGCCATAAAGCAAAGCATCACGGGGAAGCGGTATAATAGCCCAAATTCTCTTTGTCTTGCAGTTTTGTGGATATGTATTTGCTTTCTTCGTCATAAAATGTTCCTTTTCAATTTTCTCTCGCTCCGTTTTCTTTTTACTTTGCGCTGCTGTTTCTGAAATTAGCTTTTGAATCTGTATCATTTTTGTTCTTCTCAGTTTGGCATCACTACTGCCATCTCCATTCTCTCGCACCTTTTCATCGTCTTCCTCACTTTATCACGCTCGTCTGTACGACAGAGGGGGGGGGAGGCCTGAGATCGATGTTAGGCCTGCGCACACAGAGACCGGCAGCTGGCTGAATCGGAGTGATCGATCAGGCACAGAGCATTTACTCTGCCAGACTGCTGGGCCTTTGTGGATGGAGATTATTTCTAAATTATTACAGGAGGCAGATGCTTGTCAGAAGATGCACTCTGTCAAGGTTAGACTGCTCCAGTCCTACCTACCTCGCTCCCTCTCTCTCCCTCTCTCTCTCCTTAAATCACACTTTGTGCTTTTTAAATGATTCTACTTCGCCGTAGAGGGTTTTTTTTGTTTTTTTTTAATCTTTCACCCCTTTCTTCTTTCCTTCAATGGGTTTTCTGTAATTTAAGATATTCCACATTGCCTTTTTGTTTTATGGAGTTGTCTTTCTTGCAGTGTGTTGTTTCTCCAACAGCAGATATTTTTAGCACGTAATAGGTGAGATAAAAGGTGCGCAGTGTATACCACTTGGGTAATGAGAAGCTGGAAATGCCTTCTTCTAAATTGACTTCATCCACACAGACAGACCAAATGGGCTACCCGCTATAATCTTTGACCAATGTTAGTCTGTAATGATACTGAATATGCCATCAGACCACGGTGTGCATGACACATTTTCAAAAATGAGTTTGTTCTTTTTGAAATCATTTAAATGAGGTATTTTCAATCTCTGCCTTTGCACAGTGCTTAGCGCCTAAGAAACAGATGTATGTGAATGGATTTTTTTGCGTGTGTGTGTGTGTGCGCGCTTTTGAGTTGGGGAATCTGTACGTGTGTGTGTTTAAAACTGATAATTCAAGTATGAGATATCTCTAGTATTTGTAATTCAGCCGTGTTAGACTGATTAGACTTAGTAGCGTTCTTGTAGGCCCAGGGCTCTACCCCTTGTGTTATCAGTCATTTATCCAGAGCTGTGTCTTATTCTCGTGGTCAGCATAAATGATCCAAGTTCTCCTCTCTTACAGTATATCACAGCCACTGCTATCTTTATTAAGTTTTTTTTTTTAAACTTTAATTCTTAATCCAATCTCTTTACAGCGTCAGTGGATTGATGTATGTGGATGTTGCTATCATACACTAAAATAATCAAATCAGATAAGATAATTAAAAGATCCCTGACTTTAGAATAAAAGAAATAGTCTAGTTGTTTTGGTTAAAGGTACAATGTATAAAATCTCACTGCTAGCCAACAAATTCTGTTTTCTTACCACTCCCAATTCAAGTGCTTAATCCTAGCTACGGTAGCTGCTGCAGGACAAACATGTTTAGTCTGCCAAGAGAGATCAAAAACATTACATTAGGACTGCACCCCTTAATGGCCTGGCCAGTCACTTAGTGTTTCCCTATAACTGTGGCCATGTTTGTTGGGATGTTTTTCCTACTGCTTGTGTATACAGTCATTTTTGTACGCACTGCATTTTAACATATTTGAATAACTTAGCTATTAACTTATGATAGCTATTAACATATTGCTAATAACTAATAACTAACTAATAACTTGCTAATAAGCAACATGTTTTAATTATATAATTTGTGGTATTTTACATTTTTACCCCCGAGTCCACTCGAAAAGTCTAGCTACTGTTCATCTGTAGTGACTGTCAGCTGTCAGTCTGATATTTAACTGATAGGGTGCCCATGTTTATTTACTCTGTCTGTAAAACTTTGCGAAGGAAGTCCAGATACGAGTCAATGAGTTAGTGTAGCTCACTTTTGTCTGATGGCTTTCTGTGCTGCAGTAAACACTGTTGTATTTGGTGCTAGCATTAGCTAGCATAATGTTAGCTTATAACCAGCTGTCGTTTAGTCAGCTTGTTGTCAGCTGTACAGAGATGGACAATAACTAATCGCGAGAATATTCGGCATGCTATGCATTTTCCTGGTCTTTAGCCACATGTGTAGTATGAGCACAATCTTTTTTGTAAATAATCTAAAAAGAATTATAAACGGTACCTTTAAACCATTACACTTTAGCATATCCACACAAGCCCAAATCATTTCCACTGAGAGAAAATGTGAATATTGTCAAGAGAATGAGTAAAGTTTAAATGCAGGAATTAATTGAGCACGATTTCACGTTTTTTATTGCTTTCTCTGCTTTTGCACTATATCAGTTTATTGAAAAATGCAGTCTCTTCTCTGCTTTTAAACCCATTTACAGGCCTGCAAATAGTTGATTGGTCAGCCAAAGGTGATAACATGTTACAAATACACTAATTGATGCCTAATTTTGTTTAAATTGTGGTTGCTTAGATGCTTAGGTTTGACAGCATGTAAAGCAGCAGCTGTGTGTACACGTTTTGTTGTCCAGCTAAACGTCTTTGCCACATTCTTTCAACCTTCCACTTTTTGCACTTCTTAGGCCAGTTTTTGATTTGTAAATTCTGAGATACCATAGTAACAGGGTAATGCAGCATGGCACACACTGTAGAAGAGTACTTACTCCCACTGTACCTAAAACCTGGGTGTAGCTCTTGGTCTAAAAAGGCCAGCAAGCTGCAAACACACGACTCAATAAACCTGATAAGGTGTGGCTACTTTGTGAATGACAAATCACAAACATATGTCCAGTCTGTGTTTAGTCAAGTCCGGTTTTAAAGATGACTATGGCCAAACTACTTGTTGAGACAAGTCGAGTATTGAGACAGCACAGCTCTGTCTACAGCGTGTTCCCCAACACTCACAAATGCTTTCCCATACTACTTACATATTTTATTTACACCAACAGTTCACAATCCACCACTGTGTTTTATACACTCGTGCACTTTGCACTCAGGGTCAGCTTCCTTGGTTGTATTGTGGCTGCAGCTACACCAGCCGCTGTCTATGTTTGCACAGGTTGCCCCTATTGTGCTCCTGCATCAATTGGACGATGTGCATTAGCTGTGCAACATAGCATCTCATCACTTCTAACCTCTGAACCAAAACCACACCCCACTGCCACATTTGCAACACTGACAGGCACACAGAGGATGATCATGATGGCTGCCAGCATCTTTTATATACAGTCTATGCTCTCTCCATATAAAATACTCACTGTAATCTGATTTTCATGTGAAAAACACAGTTATGGATAGTTTATTTCATTTCTGCCCAAGATATCCACCACTCTGATTCTATGGTAGCTATTAACACTGTAATGGTATATTTCAATAATTACTTTTTGGGTGATAATTTGCTCTTTATCAAGCCCAGGTTATGGGCAAAATGCCATCTTATATAGGAAAAGTGAAAAATCAGCTCTCCAAAACCCACAAAGATGTCTTATTTACATGTTTATTCTGTTATCTAGTGTGCTTGGCACCAGTGCATTCATGAGTCAGCAAGGTTTTAAATTACAACATTTGCAGGCTCAGTGTGTGATGGCAGGACTCCTGACACGCTGTGAGCACTATTTGCACCTAGCAGTTGTACTTTTATTTTTCTATATGCCACAGCTAGACAACTTATATGCACAAAAGTTATTCAGAGGGGTTTCTTTGCAGTGGTACTTAGTTACAATGCCACATTATATGTAAGCTTTGCATTGTACACACTGTAACTTACCCAGGAAAGCAGTATTTCAGTTTACATTTATTTTGTAATTTAATTCAGAATAAAACAGGAAATGGTCCCATATTGGATTCTAGAATATACTGTGCATATGGTATAATTAAGTTCAGCTGGTTCTTTGATGACACTTTGAAGTCCAGATTAATTTTCACAAAAAAAGAAGAAGAAAAAAACCCCACAATACCAGTCACCCTAGTGTATCAGCAGCTCAGAGAGAAGCACTCTCAGTCTATCCACATCACACTGTAATGAAAAGAAAGCTTTGGGATTCTTTGAGAGAGAATTTAAAATCGGGGAGAAAAAGAATTGAGCTATATTGTTGCATACTGTGTCACAACGGACCTCCCAGCACATAGTCACAGACACACGTTTTCAAACCTTTTAATAATTACGTCTTTAGTTTTCTGTTTGTTCTGTCTGCCTGTACAAATTGCCTCATATAGATCTTGCATATGTTAGTCTCAGCTGAATTCTGAGCATCGCTGCTTGGTTAAATATTCAACACATCATGTCTCAGTGGCTGAGGAGCATGAACTGCATGAGGACAAGCCACAGCAGACTGATCAAACATTTACATAGTTAGCCAGATGTTATTTGACATTATCATACGAAAACCTGCGAGCTTATTCTTATTCTCCACACAAGGATGACAGTATCATTTATGTGTTAGTCAGAAGGCACATTGACAGTTAAAGTCATTTCATAGTTTTACTTGTAGTAAACCTGATTATGAATCAATGTAGTATTAGTTTTGCTGTTTAAACAAATCATACCTTAAGAAGCAAAAAGACGATGATGGAATGACCACAAGGGCATAAATACGAGTGAAGTGTCTAATTGTAGGGCACTGACTAGTGATTATAAAAACTTAATTTTGTGTCCACTTACACAGCTCAAACATCAGGCCACTTAGCTCTATTTCTCTCTAGTAAAGAAAGAAAAGAAAAAACAGAGAAAATAAGGCAAGTTAAGGCCTGGATGGGGAGAGAGAGAGAGAGGGTGATGAGAAGAAGGGAAATAAGGGGGGATTAATTGTTCACCCAGGAGAGCGAGATAACATCAGATGTTTAAAAGCCGCCACAACTAATCCTGTCATTTCTTGGACTAGAATAATGAAAATGGTGAAATGATATCTCGTGGAGAACTGGAAACTGAGCTAATCTGTATGCCTGTAACGAGCGCATGTTTGTGATTGCTAAGTGGTCTACAGATAGTATAATTCTACTTGCGTGGCATCAGTTTCCAGTGTTAAAGCAGTTTTTTTTAAAAGAAGTGTTTTTATTATTCAATGAAATAACATTTTCATTTCAGCGTTTTCATAGTGTTGTAGTTTTTGTTGCCTTCTCTGCTAATTATTTTGAATAAATAATTACTTGGCAAGTTGTAAAATATACTACGTTTAGCAGGAATTCCATTGGCGAAGTCTTGTGAACTGTAGGAGTTTTGCATGTTTTACTCAATTAATTGCAATACTTTGTCCCAAAGCATACCATATGGTTTCAGACTGAGTTCCCAACTTTTAGAAGCTTTTCTTTTTCCCATTACTTTTATTAGAGTAACTAAAGCTACTCCTATGGATAATATTGTCGGTTAAATAATACAATTTGGGTCTCTACACTTTTTTTGGTGGGGGGTGCTGCACAGTTGCAGTATGTCATTGACAAAATTTTATATACTGGATAAAAACTGTTGCTCAGCAGATGCAAATGTGAAATTTTATGGTAAACATTTACTGTTTTAAGCAAAGCTCCAAGTTAATTCCTGAAATTATTATACAGACGATGTCAAATCAGTCCAAAAACATATGACGTGTTTTCGAACGTGTCTGCAGTGAACTTGAGCTAACGCGTTCTAAACCATCTGAACCGTCCTTTAAATCTCGGTTGAGTTCATTCCTGATGCTCTCTGCATGGGACCAGCTCTCTGCCCCACTTCTGTCTATTTGCTCTTCTATCCGAGTAGCTTTCTCTTCCTCTCTGACCCACACCTGGCGTTCTCTTCATCATGTCTTCCACCCTTTGGTCCCGCAGCACTCCCTTTCCTCCCCTGTCATATCTGTCATAGACATTCAGTCGCTGGTGTTGCTCTAGGCTTCAAATTTAATTTGGTTTCAGTCTGCTGTAATTGCTTTGAGAGACAGCCGTGTCTGCATGTTTTTCCTCTCTTATGTCTGCTGGAATACTGGATAGGGTATGTGCGCGTGTGTGTGTCCACGTGCGTGCGTGCGTGTGTGTGTGTGTGTGTGTGTGCATGGATAAATATGACTGAAGGTTTGTATTCATGTGTTCACATCCTCAACAACTGACCTGCCGTGCGCTGTCAGTGATATACTTTGTCAAACACCAACTGCTGTCATTGAGCTTTCTTGCACTCTGACAGTGGTTTTGTCAGGAAGCATACACTTTCCCTTTGTAGCCGTAAAGACGAAAGGGAGGGAGCAAAGTAAATTTGCAAGACATAAAATAGTTTTTAGGAAACGCATCATGGCCTTTTAGTTGAATTAGAACTGCCCTTATAAGCTCCCGCAGTATAACTCCTTTCATTAAACTATCAGTAATCTTCAAGTAAGAGGGAAGCTGATTGAAGTAAAGGGCAAAAATAGACAGAAAAAATATACAGTTTGCCCTTGAACTGCAGACATCGCTGTGGAAAGGTGAGGTGAGACAAGCCAAGCTAAGCTGATGGGCTGAGATTATATTGGTATGGCTCTGAGCAAAAAAATAAAAAGAGCCTTTCCTCCTCTTGTTGTTCTTTCTTTTCCCCCGTCCTTATTTTTTCATCTCTGCATCAATATATTTAAAACATAACATAAAAAAGTATATTGTAGTACATTAGATTCAGTGATGCAATCCTAACCTCCAGACATTAACTATATCAGGTGATGATGTTAGATATTAGTTTGCATTTAAGAATAAGAGCTAGAGAATGGCTTTATGGTCAGTCCAATGATTCCTGGGTGGCATGGGGGTAATAGGACAGTGACATCCTCCCGATATATTAGCTATTTGGCAATACAGTATACTGTTGTCTTTGTTTATATTGGCAGATAAATGAACATTTTAAAAACTAAGGAGGAGGCATGAGAAACTGCCTTTAGCCATGTCGCGAGTGTTGCTGTTACACAGTTTGTCCACCAGAGGCCATCAGCAATGTTCAACAGCAGGGCTAATTGGATGGTGATAACAATAAAACAAGATTATTTTTAAACTGTTCTCTCATGTTATTTTAGTAAGGAGTCCTATGAAACACACATTAAAAAAATCATTTAATTATTTTATCTTTCACGTGTCTGAAAGGAACAAAAATTTTGGCTGTGATATCAGATTTTATCAAATATCGGTATCGCCCTTAAAGATCCTACATCAATCAGGCTTAACCTGATTGGAGCCCATACATAATAACTAGAGATTCATCTCTTAGTTAATGGGTAAGATACACGTTGTGCATGTCTGCTAAAAATCTTTTGAGGGTTATTTAGTCGTATTAACCAGAAAACTACAATCTGATCAAAACAAGCAAAAAACTGTGTGGGAACTGTTTAGCTTGCTCTATCAGCAAACGAGGACAAAATAACAGTAATTATATGGCAACTGAATCAACATTATGTTCATGCAAACTTAATGCTGATTCACCCACCCAGATCAGATGTGCCAATGAAGCATTGCACGCCCAAACAAGTCCAAATATCTGTTTTATTTTGTAATTATTTTCAAATAGTCCACAGCACAGTGATCAAAGCATATGTAGCTTTAGTATTTCACAAAGCAGATTTTGATGCTTATTAACTGAGAGTCTAGTGATGTCAGACTGCCCCCCC